>NW_020200914.1:22524-24049 GCF_001531365.2 Cynara cardunculus var. scolymus
TATGGTAAGTTGCAATCTTTAGAAATTCCGGTTTGGAAGTGGGATCATATTACTATGGATTTCATAACCAAATTGCCGAGAACATCGAAAGGGTAAGATGCAATGTGGGTGATAGTAGATTGGTTGTCTAAATCTACACACTTCTTACCTATAAAAGAGTCATATTCGATGGAGAGATTGGCGAAGTTATACATTGATGAAATAGTGACACGACATGGTGTTCCTTTCTCGATTATTTTTTATAGAGATAGTCGTTTCACTTCTATGTTTTGGAAGAGCTTTCAGAGAGAAATGGGTTCACAAATTAAGCTAAGTACAGCTTATCATCCTCAGACCGATGGACAGAGTGAGCGCACTATCCAAACTTTAGAAGATATGTTGAGATCTTGTATCATTGATTTTGGAGGATCGTGGGATAGTGATTTGGCTTTGGTTGAATTTGCATACAACAATAGCTACCACTCAAGTATTCAGGCAGCACCTTTTGAGGTTCTGTATGGACGAAAATGTAGAACTCCTTTRTGYTGGAATGAAATAGGTGAAAAACAGTTAGCTGGGCCKGARTTAGTTCARCAAACTGCAGATAAAATTGGAGTAATACGGGAACGAATGAAAGCTGCACAAGATAGACAAAGAAGTTATGCAGATAAACGTCGAAAGCCGATTGAGTTTCAAGTGGGTGAAGAGTAATGTTGAAAGTATCACCTTGGAAAGGAATAGTACGTTTTGGAAAAAGAGGGAAGTTAAGTCCAAGATATATTAGACCATTCCCTATTGTGGGAAGAGTTGGGGAAGTGGCTTATAGGTTAGAACTTCCTTTGGAATTAAGTGGAATTCATGACACGTTTCATGTGTCAAATTTGAGGAAATGTCTAATAAGTCCAAATGTGGCAGTACCATTACCTGATATTAAGGTAGATGAGAGATTATGTTTTGAAGAAACCCCTGAACAAATTACTGATTTCAAAGTAAAGAAGTTACGAAACAAAGAGATTGGGTTAGTAAAGGTTCAGTGGCGATATCATAAGGGACCAGACGCCACCTGGGAATCAGAATCGGAAATGAAGATGAAATATCCTTATTTGTTTACTTAATGGAATTCCGGGACGAAATTCTTTTAAGGAGGGAATATTGTAATATTCTGGTTATATTTCAAGTTTAAACATATATATATATATATGTATACGGTTATGTATGTAGGTGTGTAATATTTTTGGTGATAATTTAAAATTTATTTGTTTTAAACAAAAAGGGGGGAGGTCGGCTAGATGAGCCGCCCATCACCTCTCCTCCTTTTTGTATGTATATATAGATTTTTTAGAAGAAAAGGTACACACACACATACTATATTTAGAAGTTTTCTCTGAAAAATCAGAAGGATTTCACAGGAAAAGGATTTCAAAAGCCTTGATACTCGATTTCTAAAGGTGAGTGTATTAGAGCTTTGGATATGAATTGTTTACATACAATTTGATAAGCATTTGGAACTGGTTATTATGAATTCGGCTTCATATTATGTATGTTC
>NW_020200914.1:24584-37454 GCF_001531365.2 Cynara cardunculus var. scolymus
GTAACCGCAAGAGAGATGAAATGGCGGTGTAACCGCGAGAGAGATGAAATGGCGGTGTAACCGCGAGAGAGATGAAATGGCGGTGTAACCGTGAGAGAGATGAAATGGTGGTGTAACCGTGAGAGAGATGTAATGGCGGTGTAACCGCGAGAGAGATGAAGTGGCGGTGTAACCGCGAGAGAGATGTATTGACGATGTAACCGCGAGAAACATAAATATACTTATGTTCTAGAACAGGTTTGATTCTAAACTGATTGTTTGGAATGTATGTTGTTTGTATGAGATTTATACACTCACTAGACCTTTTTGGTCTAACGCTCCGTTGTTGGACTAACCTGTTTTGCAGGTCAGCATACTCTGCAAGATAAAGGCAAAGGAAAAGTTTAGATGATGATATTGTTTGTTCTTATATGTATTAAGGATACATTTTGTTAGTTCATGTTTTGTAATAATACTATTTTTAGTATTATGAGTATGATGATGTGAATTATATGTATATGGAATATGAAGGTTGTTACAAAAACCGTTAAGTAATGTAGCGCTGGTTGGTCTGTTAGGAAGTTCGAGCGACCCTAGTAAGCCTCTAAAGGAAACATTCGGATATTCGTCAAACTTGTGAGTTCTTACGGCCCCACTTTTACTGCTTTTATATATTTTATGGGGGAAAAGCATGAGATTGAGCAAATTTTGTATGTTTATGATATATGAAATTTTGGGACTAAAGAACTGTTTAGTCGATGCCTTGCTCAAAACTTATGGACTAAGGAACTGCTTAGTCAAGCTCTGTTGAAACCTCTGGACTAAGGAACAGCTTAGTCGGGTTTATTATGTTTTGTTTTGATAACTGTTATTGCACTTAGAATAAATGCTAAATTGATGTGCTTGGGAGTATATGTTTCCAAGTAAAAGTCCCCGTCCGTAAACGCTACTTGTTAACTCGGGTACATTCCCAGGCCGTGGTATTGTGGATAGCCGCTATTGTGTTGACAGTCCCACCCAGAAAGAGGTACACAATTACCTACGTTTTCTAGTCTAATCATGTGGAATTTGGACCACCGCTGAATTAGTACTCTATCGAACTGTGGGACCTAAGTAGTGAACGGGCTACTTCTTGTTGTTCGAAAATTAATGGGGCAAATTGGTCAGGTAAGGCTCAGTAGCGTCTCAAGTTTTACATCGTGAGAGATTTACATTTATTAAGTGCAAAGAATTCGCATAAGTTTGCTACTACTTGGTTTATGCATTGAAATGTTTTATGCATGTGAAAATTCGTGAACTCACCAACTCTTTATAGTTGACTTTGTTTTATTCCATGCTTTTCAGGTTCTAAGTAAAGTTGTTTGGATTTTTTGGAGCATACCCGAGTCAGGATCGATTAAGTCAGATTTTGAAGTGTTTTGAGAACGTTGTGTAAAATTCTAATTTTAGTTATGTCCATGAACTACTTTGTTTTTGAACAACTTTGTATGGTGTTATTTATAAACTGTTGCTATGACTCGCTTGCCTGTTACATCTCCTGTTTCCACTTTAGCGGGGTGTGACAAAAAACCCGACTTTTCTCCAAAACCCAAAGCAACTTTTAAAAGAGTACAAGTCGATGGTAAACCCATTTTCTCGAGGCAAGATTTTGAAAATGTGGTTTATGAGTGTAGCACAAGTAAGAATTGTGATGAAAAGGATGATGCCTCAAAACGAGAGACCGATGGAAACCCCATGGTTAAACCAACGTCTCTGGTTATCAACTCCACAAGTTCATCAATAAGTGCTACCGATGGAACATAACTTCTTAGTAAGGAACCATCATCTGAGGGGTCGATGAATGATTCAAGTAAGCTTGAAAATTTATCTGAAAATCAGAAGCGATGGAATTCTCAAAAGACTATTCTGAACCTTCAACCTTAGAACCCCTCTCTCCCAAAAACGTTCATGAAAACTTTGATTTTGAGAAATTTGTAAGAGACTTTCTTGATTCTGACTCTGAAGATGAAATAATCTGTGAATCACCAGAAATAGTTGTGGATGAGAAACCGTAATTTTCGAAAATTCCAACGAAATCTAACCTCCTAGACTTGTGCATAAAAGTAAACAATTCTTCAAACAAAGAAAAAGGAACTGAAAAAGGTTAAGTCTGCCAAGGAAACTTCACAAGGCCAGACCCTTTGGTCTAAATTTATAAAGTTCACTCCTGAACAAAAACAAAAGTGGTCTGTTTCTGAAAATTCTAACCTTCAGCTAAAGGAAAGAAGTCTCTCATAAGACAAGAAGTAAAACCCATGTCTACCCCTTCATATAAAAATTCTGCACTAGATAGGAAGTTTGTAAAAACAACTAATGCTAGGACAGAACACTTTCATTCTGCCTTTACTTCAAGTCTTCGAATAAAAAGAAATATGTTAAACGCTCTTATCCAAAACTCCCACTTGTTAGTATTTAACACTTTTACAAAATCTGAGGAATCACATGTTAAACTATCGCTGCATTTTTCTGAGCATGTTTATAGATATAAAAACGTTAAATCTCATGAAAAAATGAAAAGGAAGCCCAAGCCTACAAAGGCTAAGGGCAAAGGAAATCAACCCAAATCCAAAAGGGCTGATGAAAAAGATGATGTCAAATCCCCGACTAACAAACATGGACCCTTAATTTGTCTTGCAGGACCAGCATGTGCAACCATGGTACATAGACTTAGGTTTTTTCCAAGCATATGACTGGTGATAGAAGTCATCTATCCTTCTTCATCAAAAAATCTAGTGGCTCTGTAACTTTTGGAGGCAACAGCAAGGGGACAATCAAGGGATATGGCACCCTCATCAAAGGGAACATATCAATCGCAATGGTGGCTTATGTTGAAGGCTTCAAGCACAATTTATTAAGCATATGTCAGTTTTGCGACAAAGGTCTTGAAGTACGATTTTGCAAAGGTTTCTGCATCATCAAAACAAAGCCCGGTCAAACCATCATCAAGGCCAAGAGAGAAGGAAATCTCTATCTTCTGGATTTTCAATCTTTTGTGGGTCAAGACACTCTCTGCCTTGTCTCCCATAGGAGTGAAGAAAATTGGGTATGGCATCAAAAATTCTATCGTCTGAATTTTGATGTCATGATGAAGTTAGCCAAACAGAAGTTGGTCAAGGGGATTCCTGATCTCAATTTCAAAAAAGACAACCTTTGCTCAGCCTGTGAGATGGGGAAGTAAAAACGGTCTTTTCACAAATCCAAGTCAGAAACTTTGTGCTCCAAACCTTTGGACATGCTCCACATCGACCTCTGTGGGCCAATATCTACACAAAGCCTCTCTGGGCCAATCTCTACACAAAGCCTCTCTAGGAAGAATTACATCCTCGTACTTGTTGATGAATTCTCAAGATACACATGGGTTGAATTCGTCAAGAAGAAATCAGACGTTCTTGACCTCCTCATTGCGGTGATGAAAAGGCTCCAAGTGCTTCTACAACACAAACTCATCAAAGTTAGAAGTGACAATGGAACAGAATTCAAGAATACCAAAATTGATGAATATCTCATCAGTGAAGGTATCTCTCAAAGCTTTTCAACAGCTAGAACTCCACAACAAAATGGAGTTGTTGAGCGAAGGAATATAACCTTTGTAGAAGTAGCAAGGACCATGCTTGTTTCATCTGAGCTACCCATTTCCTTCTGGGCTGAAGCAATCTCTACTGCATACTTCACCCAGAATCATTCTATCATCAACAAGAGGCACCAAAAGAACCCATATGAACTCATCAACCAATGACGACCAAATGTCAAATATTTCCATATCTTTCGGTGCAAATTCTTTGTACTCAACAACAGGGAGTATCTTGGAAAGTTTGACAATAAGGCCGATGAAGGCATATTGATGGGTTACTCTCAAACCGCCAAGGCCTACAGATTATTCATCTGAAGGACAAAGATCGTCGTAGAAAGCATCAATGTGTCCTTCAGTGATTCAACACCTATGACTTCTGGACACAGCAATTCAAAACTCGGGCTAACAAAAGGATCCTCTTATTCATCTCTATGCAAAACCAATGAATCAGAATTGGCTCAATTATTTGAAGACCTCTTTGAAGAAGAAGCGGTCTCTGGACAAGTGCCCAACGAAAAACTACCTTCCAGAGCCAATGAAACACTTGAGATCTCCAATGCTGAAAGGTACAACTCTTTCTGAAACTCATGTTACTTCAGCATCTACTTCTTCTATGTCTTCAGAACCAGAGCATCACTCTGGAGATGATCTTTTTTGGGGGAAGTAAACAGTTCCATCAGTCAATGAAGAACTGCATCCTTTTGCTTCATAACCTCTATCTTGCACCAAGTGGAAAAAAGACCATCCTCATCACCAGATTATTGGTGATCCATCATCCGGTGTCAAGACGAGATCCGCAACTGCCAATGGATGCCTCTTCGCAAATTTTCTAAGCATGATCGAACCAAAGAAAATTTCTGAAGCCTACAAGATCCAAACTGGATAGACGCCATACAAGAAGAGCTACTCCAGTTTTAGTAGAACAAAGTTTTGTCCCTCATGCCCCTACCCATAGGGAAAACGGCTATTGGGACCAAATGGGTCTTTAGAAACAAGAAGGATGAATATGGCATTGTTATCTGGAGCAAAGCCAGGCTTGTTGCCAAGGCCTACTGCCAAGAAGAAGGGATAGACTACGATGAAACCTTTGCTCCCATTGCTAGGCTTAAAGCTATTTGAATATTCCTCGCCTTTGCAGCGCACAAAGGTTTCAAGGTCTATGAGATGGACGTCAAGTCAGCCTTCTTCAATGGCAAACTCCAAGAAGAAGTCTTTGTTCATCATCCCCCTGAGTTCGAAAATCCAAAGCATCCAGACTATGTATATTTTCTGGACAAAGCTCTCTATAGGCTCAAGCAAGCACCTAGGGCCTGGTATGAAACACTCTCTACCTTTCTCATAGCCAATGGATTCGAAAAAGGTACCATTGACACAACTCTCTTTCTTAAAAAGCAGAAAGGTGATATTTTACTTGTCCAAATATATGTGAACGACATCATATTTGGTTCTACTAACTCCAAACTTTGTGAAAAATTCTCAGAACTGATGAAAGGTAAATTTGAGATTAGTATGATGGCAGAAATAAGTTTCTTCCTTGGTCTTCAAATAAAAGAAAATTTAGAAAGAATTTTCATCAATCATGCCAAATATGTGACTGACCTTCCAAAGAAATATAACCTTTCAAATTCATCATCGATGAGAACTCCAATGGCTACAGGAGCTAAGTTGTTTTCGTATCCATTGGGACTCTGGTATCCAAAAAACTCTGGCTTTGATCTAATAGCCTATACAGATGATGATCATGAAGGTTGCAAGCTTGATAGAAAGAGTACGTCTGAAAGCTGCCAACTTTTGGGGGACAAGCTGGTGAGTTGGACATCCAGAAAACAGAACTGTGTTTCAACTTCTACAGCAGAAGCATAATATGTTGCTGCTGCTAGTTGTTGTTCACAAGTGCTCTGGATGAAAACCCAGTTGAAGGATTATAGGTTTCAATATGAAAAGATCCCTATCCTTTGTGACTCCAAAAGTGCCGTACCCATCTCTGCAAATCTTGTGCAGCACTCCAAGACCAAGCATATTGATGTCAGGTATCATTTTCTTAAAGATCATGTAGAAAAGGGAACTATAAAGATGCATTTTGTTCCTACAGAGATTCAACTTGCTGACCTTTTTATAAAGGCACTCGATGAGAAAAGATTTATGTTTCTTGTCAGCAAGATGGGTATGCAGAATCTCACCACTTAAGACAAATCATCCTTTCAAACCAGAGATTCTCAATATCTCAAGGTTATGCCAAAAGTGATATATTCGTACGACCCTCATAAACAAGTACCCTAAACTAGAACCTCTGGTTCTGAAGACCAGATCCTCTGGACAATTGGAAATACTTGTTTATATTTGGCGAAAATTTAACTCTTTGGAACCAGAGCCCCTCTGGTCCAAAGAAGGTACTTGATGTTTTTCACTTAGTACCCCCTTCACAACTAGAGCCTCTGGTCCTGTAGACCAGAGCCTCTGGATTCCAAGTCTTTGAGACCAGAGCCCCTCTTGTCCAATTTGGTCTCCCTTCATTCATTATGTCATGCATTTTCATTAAGTTTTTCCATTCGTTTGCAACCATAGCCTCTGGTTCCAAATACCAGAGCCTCTAGATTCCAATTCTTTTGGATTAGAGCCACTCTGGTCCAACTTGGTCCTAATTAGTTATCATTTTCCTTGCATTTTATTTCCATCATGAAAGTAGAGCTTCTAGTCCTAAAGACCAGAGCCTCTAGATTCTAAGTCATTGGAACCAGAGACCCTCTGGTCCTATTGACACTCAATTCTCATTATTATTAATCTTGTTATTAACCATCCTTCACAATCAGAGCCTCTGGTTGTATAGACTAGAGCGTCTGGTCAGCATATTTTTCTCCCCTATTGGTTCTAGGAGGAGTTTTCACTCTTTTTACATCCCCTTGCATAATTTGAGGGGGAGTCATGCATATACCTTAAACCCTTTAGGATCCAAAATGACCCTATCATCCCTCTGGTTGTGAATTTCAATTCAACGAGAGACCCTCTCTGGTTCAATTCCTTGGTCCTTTTCATTTGCATATTCACAACTAGATCCTCTGGTTCCACTATCCAGAGTCTCTGGATCCCAAAAATGCTATATCATGGAGTAATTTATCTCTTGCATTCAACTAGAGACCCTCTGGTTCCTCTAAAGGGTATATTTTTTATTCCAAGGGTTTAATATGATGACCCAGAGCCTCTGGTTCGTCTATCCAGAGCCTCTGTCTCAACAAAACCCAACATCTCGTTGATGAACTTATTCCTCACACCCAACCAGAGACGCTCTGGTTCCCCACCATAAGTCTGAAACAACCAGAGCCCCTCTAATTCCATGACAAAATCTTTTTCTCCCAAAAACCCATCTTTAATTACAAACCTTTTAAGATTATACAAAATGCAGCTTTTGTGACTAAAAACTATACAACATGGGTTTTTAGAAGAGAAAACTTCGTAATTAGTATTCATCTTCCAATTAGATGGAATTTTAAATTAAATTTTTTTTGGGACTATTTTTTTCTTAAGAGTTATCCATTTGGGATAATTATTATTTTTAACAATTATTCTTAATATCCCAAACGTCACCCCTCCCACGCACCTGACACAACAAACAATCTGTTCCCTAGAAACCTTCCATATTACCCTCCCTCCAACCCTACGTTGACACCTATCCCTACCCCACCTACACCGTTATGATCATTAGCTGTCTTTACCGCTCACGATCACAAACCTTTCACCTTTTTACCCAAATGTCACCACCATCATCACCCCTACCAATATTTTATTATTATTTTTGAAATCCAACCACTCATCTCCATCCTACTATATAAACCTTCCTTCCCCACCAAATACCCTTTTACGCCTTTTAAACTCTCTCAAGAACAAAAACCTGTAACTTACGATCTTGCAACCATGGTGTCTTCCGCATCTCACGAGTCAAACAACCACGAAAGCTAGGTGCAGTCGACTGGTGAAGACAGTCGAGCAATAGTCTTCCTTTCCATAAAACACAATCACATTATCGACCTTCGTCCTCAAATTTTTAAGGACAAGTTCGTCATCTTAATAGAGTTGTTTCAAAAGTACATCCTTCAACCGACCCTCACTCTCTCCGACAACGTGGTGCCGGTCAAATACATTCAACAGTACTGGCATACCTGTGATTTCTACCCAGGAAACCGAGGCATCATGGGCGACATTAATGTCCCCAATGACATGGTTTGCTCGATTAAAATTTCCGAAGCGAAGATCTCCTAGGTCCTTTTCATTTCTACCCGACAGGAACTTGGGATTGCACGTTACGAAGACCCACCAACAAGTCATTTCATTCTGCGTTTCATATAGATGCTGGGCTACAACAACGAGCTACGGAACGCCTCAGACTTCAAGAGAAAATACCTTCCACCCATGTGGAATGTAATTTTCATCGTTCTCAACAGAGCTCTCACATGCAAACTAGGGAGCATGGACCAGGGCAACATCAACATCATGACCATCATGTACGGTCTATTTTTCCACCTGCCTCTGGACTATGCACTCTTTATCTACAACAAAATTGACACCGTTGTGGAGAAGAATAACAAATTAATGGCCGCAGGGAAGCCGGTCACATATGTGCTCTTTCCTCGCTTCCTTGCCCTCTTCATCAAGGATGCGATGAAAGTGCACAAATTGCCATGCGATGCATCATTCACCCTATAGTTTGTAAATAATGGTCATCGCCCCACCATCTCCAAAGATGGATACCCCATGGAGAGGCCTTTGTCAAGGGTTATGCCTTGTGTCATTATAGGCACCTCTGCTACCCGTAGGTCCTATGAAAGCTCTATTTTGGTCCAAAAACTATGACCAGCTACCCCAGAGCATATAGAGACCTCCCCAGTCACAAGCAAGGGATCTCAAGGTGAGGACTTAATCGGATGATGAATCTAATGATGATGACAATCCTCCTGCCTCCCCCGTTCCTATGCCCACTTATGTTCCATCTCCCCAACCACAACCCCGGGCTACCACATCTACTATCCTTGGCAACCAAGGCCAAAGGGATATTGAACAAGGACCACCCAGTCCGATCCCTACCCAAGCAAGCCGAGGAACCTCATCATCCATCACCTCTCTCCCAACAGAGGGGTGATGAAGAAATAAGAGCCACTTCTCATCAACGCTCGATACTCCCCTCTCACACAAAAGCATTCGTTGCTTCTGACTTTTAAATTTACATCAATCGTTCAGAGTGATTGCCCTTTCATGTACGCACCCCTCGATACCTGGTCTATCGACAGGGAAACACACTTACTTTTCTTCATCGGACTCTGAATCCGATGAGGAAGAAGCACATGTAGCAACATCTCGAGATAGTTCCTCTCTTGAAGGCTATCAAAGACGATATAGAAGTCCTATTGGATCCCATATTCTCTTAATTATCAGAAAACACGGTTTAGAAGAATATGAATGGAATAAAATAGTGTACTGAAATGAATCAAACGAAATATTCAACAAATATAAGAACACTAACTAATTTTGAATAAGTCTGATGCTTTTATTAAATGAGAAAATAATAACTCTCAATCTAAAAAGTATTCTCACAAGAACTGGATATAATCTAAGTCGGCACCTTCAGGTTAGTGAAACCTGAGGGGGATGCATCCTTATATATGCCTAGGTCAAACAGACTATGCTAGAATTATGGCTTGAAATTGTGGCTTGAAATTTTGACCCTTCAAAGTGGAGCGGGCTAAGTCAAGTCACCTTGATTCTGTTTGAAGCTTACGAGAATATCTGAACTAAGCGCGTATTCCAATGAGTTATACGACTATGCAGAAGCTCTGTGTCTGGAGTGTAGCTCTAAATCAAACACTAAAGCTTTTTGGTGCTTTAGGCTTGATCATCCATGGAATAGAGCGCGGGCTCTATATGTGAGATGCTTGGCTCTTTGAGTAAGAGCTCTGTCCCTCGATCTCTTTTGCATGAGAGCTCTTAGTCCAGACAGCTTCTAAAGACTAAGTCCTACGGACTAGAGTAAGAGGCTTCTTACTTACACTTTTACAAGATGAGATCTAACAATCTCCCCCTAAATGTAATTAAGATAGACTCTTACTTGAATTAAAAACATAAGTCTAATCGAAGCCAGAGATTTAAGTAACCTCTGCTTTACATTTTCTATCTAAAGTCTACAATACGAAGGAAAGAAATTACAATGCTTGAATTTTATAAAAAAATAAGATAGAAAATTGCTTACAAGGAGAAGGCCTAGATGTGTTGAAGCTTATTGAACCTTCTATGAAGCTTGCGAAATTCCAACAAATTGGTGATAAATCATATAATTATATTCGATATTTCCTTTGCACCAGGGGTGTTATCTATGCTCCTGAGTAGATGGTTTTTGATGTAACGTAGAGTAGAGTATGAATATTTTGGGCGCTAGTCTTCATGAAAGAAAATTTTTCTTCCTTGCTCATTTCGAAAGACCACCGCTACTTCTGGTTCCACCAGCACCGTCCACGAGGCAATGTTCTTGATGCCTTCTAAATCTTCATTAGGTGCAGTAACATTCAGCTGCTCTATTCCCATGTCCAGAGCCAATTAGAAGTTGAACTTGCATCTGAAGTCTAGGAGGCCCGTCATCGTCTGCCTGATTGCTGATTTGGCCAGAGCATACTTCATCCCCTTATCCTTCTTGTTGTTAGTGTAGAAGTACAGAGACAGACGGTCCAATGGATTCAGATTTATGAGATCATAATATGTGAAAGAGTTAATCTGTCCATGGGTCCTCTCAACCATATACTCCTTGAATATGATCTGGTTATGCGTGACGGTTTGTCTTCTGATGTCAAGGATTTGTTTGATGCCATTGACTGAGTGGACTGCTGAGACAAGTTGTGTGTAGCGTTGTAAGATCCTCTACCTAAAGTTCTCTTGAGCCGTTGGATGGAGGTTGATCTTGATGACAAGTGTCTCATTCCACAGGCTGTAGAGAAATTGGTAGACATCTTCGCTGTCTGTAGTGTCTTTGATTGGCTTATTGCGGGGTGTGGGCTTCATCATCGCATCCATATGATCCCTGATCTCTTGTACTTGATCAACGGGTCATTTGGAGCTATGAACCCTGTTGCTTATGCCTGCATTTGGCTTCCAAGTTTGATGGGGACCCCCTGGCTCATAGCAGGTGTAACGACTCTAGTCCCTTGAATAGGGACCTTGGATCTATACATGTTCCGGTTTGGTGGTGGTGCAACAACAGTCACTTCTTCAAGGGAGACAGCCGTTGGAATAGCCGTTAGCAGTTCTGGATCGGCTACATTGACTGCCACCACTTCTTCTGCTTCATTCCTCCTTGTAGATGGAACAACAGTCTCCATGCCATACTCTGTGGAGGAAGAAAGGGGCTCTGATTCAGATGAAGAGGTGTATACAGAGAGGATTTGGATCACATCCTCTTCATCTTTCTTTCGCCCTTCTGGCTCTGCTGCGGATCTAGCGGGCATCTTCCCTTTCCTTTATCTCCTCTACATGTGTCTGCACATCCTTTGATCTGTGACTCGATGGTGCTTGCACTTGTTGGCAAGGAGCAGAGGCAGAGGGGCAACCTTTGGAATGGAACTTGAGATGGTTGTTGGCTGGTTCTCCTCCTCTTGACGACTTTGAGGGCCAGACAGGTCTAGGTCCTCATTATTGTCAAGCCTCATCTTTTTTCGAGGCCTTGACACATGCAGTCGGTGGCGCCATCTTCATCTTTGGTCATTGTTGGTCCGTCAGAGGCATGGCCTTAATCTTTGCATCAAAAAGCTCCACAATCTCTGCTGCCGTCGTAGTGGCCTTTAGGAGCTCAACATTTTTGTGGTATTGAAAAGTTGCCAACAAACGATGCACCTTGGCTGCTGCATCCTTGGCTGTGCTATTGAAGTCGGAAGTGAAATGGGCCACTTTTTGTAATAAACGGTCACCCAGAGCATTCCTTGCTGACTGGGTGACATAGTCAACTGGTACATTCAGAGGAATGAGCGTCTGAGCGTCTTGAGATGAAATGGAAGCTCCATCCCTCTGAATGTGTGCAAGGACCCTTTGTAGGGTCTCTGCATTACTTGCCGTCAATTCCTGGAGGCAATCAAGGCAAGAGGCATTTGTCAAAGACTCAGCCCTCAATACTGGTAAGGATGATCAAACTTCATCCAAAACAGATACATAAGGAGATGGCTCTGTACGGGCCATGCTGAGTTTTAGCTTATCCAAGGAGCATAGCAAAGAGGTGGCAAAAGACTGGAACTCGTCCTTTGTGACATATGCTATTGTGGTAACCTCTGGCTCAACACAGGCCAGATTGAGTCCTTGTTCCTAGGACACCTTCTTTCTCGACTTGTGGAATGTTGGTCAAGGAAGGATTTTCAGCGGATCCTTATGGCTCTGTTGGTGGAGAGGGCACTACCGCTATTCTGTAATGCAGAGTTTTCCTCCGGAGGTTCAGAGCCTGCCAAAGGACCCTCCACGAGTGGACTAAGAGACCGGTCGAGAGTCTCTAAGTCTTGTGTACCTATTCCTTGCTCTGAACAAGGTGGGGAAGTAACTAGTGTAGAGGAAAAAAATTCCTCTGGTTAGGAGAGTAACGTGGTATGGGGAGACATACCACTTATATTTTCAAAGGTCTCACCCTTTTAAGGGGGTGATCCCTGGAGTGTGACTCCCCTTTGGCTGTTTTGGCCAGAGGCAGATGCGACCTCTAGCTGGTTTGGCTGGCATAGGAGTGAGGCGTGCATCTCTTGTTCAATGATCTATGTGTCTCAACCACAAGATTCAGAAGATATGGTAGCACTAGGAGTTGGGCTAGGCAAATATATGTGTCGATTCACTGTCCTAGGCTGCTCTGGCTTGCCATGAGGTAGAGCAGCTTCTTCATCTTCTTCCTCATCATCCTCTTCATTCTCTTCAAATACCACAGCTACGCCCTCATCGTCATCAAGGGTGTCTGTTGGGTTCAAGATTAGAGCTTAAAAGTTGTATTCAAGTTTCTCCTTAGATTAGTTTTTCTTGTAATATTTTAGTCTTTACTTTCCTAGTATAAATAGGAAATTCCTTGTAATTGTAATTAGAGCTTTTGTCATTAATACTGAAATCAAGATTTGGCTGATGTAATTCTCTCTCTCTCCAATCTAATTATTACTTACATCATTCTTAGTGTTCATCATTGTTCATATCAATCTATGAAGATCACATCAAGATTTGTATGAAATCTAGATTCCACAATTGGTATCAGAGCAAGCTGCAGCAGTTTGGATTTGAAGATATCCATT
>NW_020200914.1:37679-64675 GCF_001531365.2 Cynara cardunculus var. scolymus
TTTTGAGGCTGAAATTGCCCAAAATCGTTTTTTAGTTTTCTGGAAAAAGTTCATAAAAACCTCATATTTTTCATGTTTTGATCCATTTTTTTGGAAAAAGTATGAAATTTTATGTTTTTGGTTGAATTTCTATCCGGATAAGACTTGTGCGGTTTAACAATCCGTGTGGTTTTAGTTGTTTTTGATATAGGTAAAACCGGACAACACTTGGAAGGATTTCTTGAACGGTTTAGCTAATCGACCAGAGATGTGATGGAAAGAGCATCTTCATCACCCCTCTAGTCAACAACACTTAGAGTTTTCTTCAACAGTTCAACCAGAGGCATACGATAAAGATATGAAGATAAGGTTGAATTGACATCACATGGAAAACAGCTGCAGATAACAAATCGACAGGTGGATTTCAAGTTTATCTTAAGTTATAGTTTATCCATTCTTTGATAAACATTATCTTTCCTAGAAGATTGGCTAGATAATCTTACTAGATAGTTATCTTCTTATCACTAGTATAAATAGGTGATTAGGCCTGTTGTAATCAATGTCGATTTTACGTTTTCATATTGAATAAAGTGAAATTATTGGCACTCAAGATTGTTCTTAGAATGTTCATAAACTGTTCTTGACTGTTCATCATTTTGTTTATTAAAACACTATAATTTGGTTACTCTTAACTTGATTATTAGTATTATTGAGAGATCTGGGATCAACATTATCCTTTGGTAAAGGCACAAGAGTCCATACCTTATTCCTTTCAAATTGTTGGAGCTCTTCTTACATGGCATCAACCCAACTTAGGTCTTGTAGGGCTTCATGGACTTTCTTAGGCTCTACCATGCTTAGAAACTTTATGAATAAACATTCATTGGCCATGGCAGCCCTTGTCTTTACACCGCTTGAAGGTTCACCAATTATTTGGTGAAGAGGATGATCTTTTGTCCATCTTGTTGAGGGACAGATACAGAGGTCGGGGTTATTAGATCACGTTCCATAGACATATTAGGCATTTGGCTCATGGATGGCGAAGAATGTTCTGCTTGCTCCCCCTTGGATGATGGTATAGAGGAACCAGGTTCAGAACCAGAGGTATTATGCTATGGTTCTACAGAACTAGGCTCTGATGCAGAGCTTGTTTGCTCTGGTTGTGGATTCGCATGATTACTAGAGGAAGCAGAGGTGTGTGAAGGACCAGAGACAGATGTACTTGTAGTTTGTGGTTCGTCACTTACACGGGCCGAATCATCTTTGTGTGCACATACATAGATGTCCTCATCGCCATAGAAGTCTTCAAATAAAATCTTGAGTTCCAATTCCCTTGACTTCATTTGGGAATTGGAAGTCGATTTGTTAAGCTCTAGTTTAGAGCTGAGGTACTCTGAAGTCAATCTCTCTTTATCGTCGAACGAAACGTTGATGCTTTCCATGATAGTCTTGGTTCGTTGATTGAAGACTCTGTATTCCTTGGCTTGTGTAGAGTAACCAAGGAAGTTGCCTTCATCAGCCTTTTTATCAAACTTTCCAAGTTGATCACGGTCATTTAGAATGAAACATCTGCAACCAAAGACATGTAAAATTTTAACATTAGGCTTTCTTTGGTTGATTAATTCGTAAGGCGTCTTTATATGCCTCTTTACCACCGTTGCTCTCTTTTGGATAAAGCAAGCGGTTGAGATGGCTTATGCCAAAAGTGGGTTGGAATACCAGAGCTTGCTAGCATTGTTCTTGCTGCTTCAACCAGAATGTAATTCTTT
Organism: Cynara cardunculus var. scolymus; assembly: GCF_001531365.2. Taxonomy (NCBI): domain Eukaryota; kingdom Viridiplantae; phylum Streptophyta; class Magnoliopsida; order Asterales; family Asteraceae; genus Cynara; species Cynara cardunculus. Next base: position 39,428 of record NW_020200914.1, read on the forward strand.
ATTTCTACTACACCATTTTGCTGTGGTGTTCTTGCTGCAGAGAAGTTCTGAGATATGCCTTCCTTGTCTAAGTATGCATCAATTTTTGCGTTCTTAAACTCTGTTCCATTGTCACTTTTTAGCATTTGAATTTTGATCTGTAGAAGAACTTGAATCTTGGTCATCATCTTAATCAGCAGCTCCGGGACATCTGATTTCTGCCTTATAAGCTCAATCCAAGTATATCGTGAATATTCATCAATTAAGACAAGGATATACTTTGTACCAGACAAGCTCTGCACAGAGATTGGACCACAGAGATCCCCATTGTAAAATTCCGTCATTTCGGAGTCTCAAGTCAGCATTTTATTATAGATCCTATATTTAGAAATAATATTTCTTTAGGATCTAGTTTTACTGATTAGAATTTATCTAGATTAGCTCCTAAGTTTTGTTTGAAAGATCACGCCTCGGTGGGAGATCAGATAAAGCAAAACTTGTGTAATGCCAAATATTTTTGAAATGCTCTAAATAAAATAAAGTTSATATTATAAACTTTTAAATTAAAATGCAAAAGTCTCATTTAAATGTCCAAATGATTCTTAGTAAAAGGTGGAGCTTTGGATTTAATTTTATTAATAAATTATTTGGTGGGTTTAAAATCTAAGTGGGCTTATTATTATTTAAGAAAAATAAAAGTTTTATTTGGGTTTGGGCCTTAGAGGCTAGCCCATTTTCTGGTTTAAAAATCCTCATATAAATACCCCACATCCTTTGAAAAACTTTCATTTCCAAATTCTCAGCTTAAGCTCTTTATCTTTCTAATCTCTCTCTAAAGCAAATCACCCTCCAGCCGATTCCTTCAAGCAAACYTTYAAGAAGTTTTGTYAATCTTGAAGAATATTCAAGATTCTAAGAAAAAGGTACGATACTAGTTATCCTACTTTTATAGAATATCAAAAGTTTTCATCCTCCTACTCCTACTACTCGATCTTTTAGTAAAATTTCTGGAAAATTAAAGAGGGGAGATTATTCATCAAWGACCTGAAAATGTCTTCAGAAAGGATGATAATCTATGATCCATGTTCTTTGATCTTTAAGAAAGTAGGAGAAAACCCCATTGCATGCAAAGTCTGTCATGAAAAGTTATGTTTTGAAGAATGGTAGAACTCTGCATGCATCTYTCATCGGCTTTGCCATCTTCAGGATTTAATRGAATCGGAAAATATCTTCTAGAGACTGAGTAAATTYGTTTGTWAGTTTGAAAATAGAATTTAAATCTTTGGAAAATGATGAGWTTAGACCCCAAATAACTGCCGCTTGGTGAGCGTGCAATMTSTTTTKGGGGMTGTGTAATTCAARGTTGYAGAGTAATGATGRGGAATTTWAAACCCACTYAAATWTCTTGATAATTGRARTAGTCGGCTGATGTCATTATTTTAAATGATGTGACAAGTTGGAYATAAAATAACTTTTGGAAGGTTTCTACCTTTAGAGTYTTGTGAACCCYAAAAATTCTTGGAACAGRATGTATAATCTGTCCAAAAWTCAGCTTTTRAAGTAAAAGATTTTGATTTCTTTTATTTTGGACTATTATTAGTTTATTAATAAAATATCAACTTTAATTCATAAAAATCCAATGGCATTACATAGGGTGCAACTTGACTCTATTCTCGTCTAGAACTCATAGGTGATCTGAATGTGGGATGTTGGTTTATTTAGGAAGACAGGGTAGACATTGAAAGCTTCAAACTTCATTTACTGGGATATTCATTATCAAACTAGTGAGTACTCACGGCCCCACTTTTAATACTTTGTTTATTGTTTTTGGGGGAAAAGCATGAGATTAAGCAAACTATGCATATTACTTGTTGGAAACCTGTGGACTAAGGATCTGCTTAGTCAAGTGTTGTTTGTAACCATTGGACTAAAGAACTGCTTAGTCAAGTTTATTATGTCATGAAATATTGACTGTTACTGCACTTTGAAATAAATGTTAAATTGATGTGCATGGGAGTATATTTTACAAATAAAGTCTTCGTCCGTAAACGCTACTTGTTAACTCGGGTACATCCCCGGGCCGTGGTATTGTGGATAGCCACTATTGTGTTGACAGTCCCACCCAGAAAGAAGTGCACTCTACCTATGTTTTCTTGGTCTAATCATGTGGAATTTAGACCACCACTGAATTAGTACTATAACGAACTGTGGGACCAAAGTAAGTGTATGGGCTACTTATGGTCGTTCGTAAAATAATGGGGCAAGTTGGTCAGGAAAGGCTCAGTTGCGTCTCAAGTTTTTACATCGTGAAAGATTTACATTTATTAAGTGCAAAGGATTCGTATAAGTTTGCAAATATTTGGTTTATGCATTAAATTATTTTATGCATGTGAAAACCCGTGAACGCACCAACTCTTTGTAGTTGACTCAATTTTTGTCCATGCTTTTCAGGTAACAAGTAAGAAATGAAGTATTTTGGGAGCATACTTGTGGAGAAATTGATTAAGTTCGCAGTGGAAGCTTTTGTAAAAGAAATATTTGTCAAAAATTTGGTTATGATGTTAAACTCATTTTATTTTGAAAATTTGAAAAGTGTTATTTATTAATTGTTGCTGTGACTCACTTGCCTGTTACATCTCGTGTTTCCGCTTTAGCGGGGTGTGACAGATTTGGTATCAGAGCTTCAGTTATATAGAACGCTGGTTTTCCTTAAAACCCATCAACTATAACCAAAAAAAATTAAACTGGATTTTTTAAGTAATCTGGAATTATATGATTTTAAAGCGGGTCACATTATTATATGTCGATTAAACAAAGCCTGATCACCTGTGTTTAATTTACATATAATAAAAAGAACTTAATCGGTTTTACTAGAGATATGCTCCCGTAAAGAAATTGTTATGAAAAGCACGATTTTATGTGTTATACACACTATGAATATCCATTGCCCTAGAAGGACCAGAAGCGATGGGTAGAAAAACCCTTATCTTGTTAAGTGTCCATGTTGGACCAGAAGCTCTGGTTAGATGGACCAGAGGCAATGGGATAGAAATTCTATAAAATTTCTAAGTGTTTAAGTGGTATCAGAAACTCTGGTTAGAAGGACCAGAGACAATGGGATAGAAATCTCATAAAGCTATAAAGTGTGTATGTGGTACTAGAAGCTCTGGTTAGAAGGACCAGAAGCAAAGGAATATGAACTCCTTAAATTTGTTTGAGTTCACAGATGCACCAGAAACATTGATGAGAAGGAAACCAGAGATCGATGGATAGATTACTTAGTGCTTTTCCAAGTATGAAAGTTGAACTAGAGGCTCTGGTCTTGTAACCAGAAGCTCTGGTAAGTGCATTAAGAGAAACTAGAGGACCGATGGACAGAAATTCCATAATAATTCTAAGTGTGTATGTTGAACCAAAGGTTAATAAAATAGAATTACATTGGTTTGCAAGAGGACCGATGGATGAGAAATCCTTTCCTAAGGATTTTAGTTGAACCAGAAGCTCTGGTCATGAGACCAGAGGTTCTGGTCATGGCACCAGAGGCTCTGGTCATGGAACCAGAGGCTCTAATAATACAACCAGAGACTCTAATAATACAACCAGAGACTTTATATTTGGGGGTCTAGTTTGATTTCCACTCTTAGCCTAACTTAGAAACATTGGTTATATCTCTAAGTATTTATAAGATGGCGTATTCAGTAATTAAGATTATTAATGTCGCAGATCACTATGGCGTCATCCGATTCTAGTGAGTACTCAGTCAATGATTCTAGTTATGTAGTTGGCCATTCTAGAAGAAATTCAGCCCATAATGAAGAGATAGATCCATACGAGCAGAACACTGCGACCAATGGAGCATCTGCTTCTCCACAAACATCCTTCCTACCCCCATTAGAGCGAGCACCCGATGTACCACCATGAACCTATCATGGCTCAAGGATCAGAGTCACGCCAAGGAAGACCGTTCTATTGGCGCAACGTGTGGTATTTGAGGACTCTGTTAGAGTCATAGGAGAGACATCCCGACCATAATTGGGGAGCAGGATAACACAAGTGCTGACCGGAGTACCTACGTCCTGCACCTGATGTATGAATTCAGCTGAAAGAGAATGGGTAAGGTGAATTGCATCCGATACGTAAATGCACCAGACTCGGCTGGGATACCACCACCACATCCTGAACAACCTGTCTGAGGTGATGGAAGCACAACATCAGTGCATGTTAAGGAACACGGACGCCGTCGCTGCAGCAAGGCGGGAAATAAGGAGGAGGTACATGTGGATGTTAGTTAGTGGAATGGTGATGTTAATTTTAGGAATAGTGATAGGATGGATGTTGTTCTAGAAGAAGGATTAGTGGTAGGATGCCCACTCTTTTGCGTAGAAAGCCATTATCATGTTTTGTGTGACTATGAACATCTTTGAATGCATAATGTCTTTTTAGAAAATGCTATTTATATCAAGTCATGGTATGTATAAGATTAATCTATTCTGCTTATGTAAATGCTTGAATAAAATCCATGCGATGAACACTTTTGACATCATTTAAACGCCTGAAAGCTACCACCCTTGTTATGCCATAAAATGACGAATTCCCTTTTGACTTAGGCTTAAAAGATGCCGCCAAGGAGAGAAAATCCCGAGATTGCACGACTTGTGTCAGAACAACTTCTGGCAGCACTCCCCAACATAGTCAGTCAAGTGGCGGTTGGGATGAATGTAAATCGATCAAATAATCCAGAGCCGAGGGCAGCTAGAGAATGCACTTATAAAACTTTAGATCTTGCAACCCGAAAGAATTTATAGGAACCGAAGGAGCAGTAGGGTTATTATCATGGCTCAAAAGTATGGAGTCTGTTCTTCACATTAGTAAATGTACTGAAGGAAATAAAGTAGAATATGCGGTATGTCTGTTGCAAGGTAAGGCACTTACTTGGGAAGAATTTAAGAAATTACTAAAGGATGAATATTTCCCAATAAGCGAACTCCAGAAGTTAGAAATGGAGTTATGGAATCATGAAATGAAAGGAGAGAATATAGCTGTTTATACAACTCGATTCCATGAGTTGGCGAATTTAGTACCTCATTTAGTGATACCGGAGGAAGTCCGCATCGAGAGGTACATTTGGGGATTGTCCCCAGAGATTAGAGGAAACATTACCTCAACAAATCCAAAGACTCTTCAAGAGGCAATAAACATTGCCACTAAACTCACAAATAATGCGATTCGGTCAGGAGAATTTGCTAAGGGAAAAAGAAAGATGGAGGAGCAGGGGAATCGAAGATTTAGTGGAAAATATGACAAGAATAGGAGAGTGGTAGGAAATTTTGGGGCATAAACTCAGGCTGTAACTCAAGGAGGCGCAACTAAGTGTAATAGATGCAAATATCCACATCGGGGGAATTGTATCATTTGTCAAAGATGTCACCTAGGGGGTCATACAGCAAACGACTGCCAAAAGCGATTATGCTTCGAATGTGGGAGCCCAGAACATATGCGGAATGTATGCCCAAGGAGTAAACAAGGAGCAAATACAAGTCAAGACCGATCAACCAGTCAAGGAAACCCAAAAGGTCAGGCACGAGGCAGAGCATTTGAGATTGGGGCCAAAGAAGCTATATATGATCCTAATGTGGTTTCAGGTACGTTTCTTCTGAATAATGAATTTGCATCGGTTTTATTTGATTCAGGGGCAGATAGGAGTTTTGTTTCACTAGATTTTGAGTGTAAGATTAACTTAAGTCCCCAAAGGTTGGAAGAAATTTACATAATTGAGTTTGCTAATGGTCAAGAAATTAAGGCTAAAGACATAATTAAGGACTGCACTCTAAGTTTAGCCAATAAGAATTTCAGCATAGACCTTATACCTATCAAATTAGGAAGTTTTGACATAGTTATCGAAGCTGAGATTGTTTGTTCAGAGAAGACTATCCGGATTCCTCAAAATGGAAATGATCCAATTGTGATACAAGGAGACAAGTCAGAACGGAAAATTAAGATAGTATCTTGCATGAATATGCGAAGGTACTTGAAGAAGAATTGCGCTGCATTTCTGGCACATGTGATTGATGGGAAGGTCAAGGAGAAAAGTATTGAGAATTTCCCTATAGTTCGGGAGTTTTCTAATGTATTTCCGAAAGACAAGTCGAATTCGATATCGACTTAATTCCTGGAGCTGCCCCAGTGGCAAAGGCACCATATCGCTTGGCACCATCGAAGATGCAACAAATGTCGAATCAACTCCAGGAGTTATTAGACAGGGGATTTATAAGACCAAGCTACTCGCCATGGGGTGCACCGGTTTTGTTCCTAAAAACTCTTTTCTTTCTTCTATATAGCCTCTTTTAGCTCTGTGCATTATGATTTAAGACTTATTTTAGTGGAACGTTTTGTTTGCAAAAGTTTTTTCTTTTCCACTGACAATTCTTGTTTCTCTACAGTTAGCAGCTCTGTCTCACTTTCGAAGAATGACTTTTTTTTTCTAAAGACTTCCTTTTAGATTTTTCAACAAAGAGCTTTTGTTGTAGATTAATGAAATCATTTGTTAAAGCTGAGATGCTTTCTTCCAGGTCATAATTAGAATAACCAGAAATGGAACATACCTAGGAGTCGGAGCCAGATCCAGACTCTTCTGTGTCGTTCTCAACAACCATCCAACAGAAATGGGCTGGGTCTTCTTCTTCAGATAAGGAGTCTATGACCCAGTTCTCTTGTTCAGCCATGAGACTCCTTTGAGATCGATTATACTTGTACTTGTTTTTGTAGTAGAACTCATCTTTCACCAAAGGGCCTCTACACTCTTTGGAGTAGTGCCCCATTTTCCCGCATATGAACAATCTAACACTTTGCTTCTTCTATTCCAATGGCTCTTCCTCCTTCTTGTTTGATACGGAGGGAGGGTTCCTTTCTTTGAAAGCTCTGCTTCGGCTTCTATGGTTTTGTCTTCCTCATTATCAAAGACCTTCTACCCAAATTTCCTTCTATATTCCTTGGTAATCAGGGCTAAGGAATGTGCAAAAGCACTGATGTCGTAGTCTTAAGAACAAGATGCTCAGTCTTTTTCATCGTTCTCCCTGATAAGAGCCTTCTTCCCCTTTCGCCTTTCTGCTTTGGATCTTTGTTCTCTGTGTGGCTGACATGATCCTGTCTCTTTTGAGTCTGAGACAAGAGCTAGAGGTCCATCCAGAGCGACCTTGGCCTTCTACAGTTCCTGCTCTTGAGCTTACAGAGTCCCATACACGTCGTGTAGTGTCTATTGTTCTAGATCTTGGTTCGCCTGCAGAGACATGGTCAAGTTTCCCCATTCTGCATTCAACATCTTCAAGAAGAGCATATTGTTCTCCTTATAAGATGATTTTTCCTCATGTTTGTTCCCCCTTGCAACTGGTTTGCAAATTGATCCCATAGATCTTTGGCAGAATCGTATGCGTCAAGAAATTGTAAAAACTCATTCGAAAGTGCCATAATCAAAAGCCTTTTGACTTTCTAATCCACCTCCACTATGTGCTTGTCCTCATCGTCCAAATTACGACGAAGCTTGAGAACCTTATGGCAGGTATTTCGACAGAATTGGAGGATTGAGAGACAAGCTTTCATCACGATCGTGGTATAGGTACTGATGGATATTTTCCATCTTGATGGGTTCCCTTGGTGGTATCTTCGGACATCTCCTTAGCGACTCCATGGTCTTAATAATTTCATCGACTAAGCTCTGCGGAGGGTGCCTTGATGAAGAGGGAATATATGCTTGCACCGTGGTTGGTACGGTTAGGGGTTGAGTTTGGGTTATTGGTTGTGTATCGGTTGGGGGTGTGTTTGGGTTGTGGGTTATGTATTGGTTGGCGATGGGATGGTTTCTTGGGTTGGCTCATTTTGGGGTGGTTGAGGTTCATCGGGTTGTGTTTAGGCTTGAGGTTGTTGAGGTGAAGGTTGGATGTATATTTGTTCAGGTTCATTAGGTAGGGTGATGAAAGGTTGTGTATCGCGAGGGGTTAGTGATGGGGTTCATGGTAGGCTTGGTGTTGGTGATGGAGTAAAAGTTGGGTTGGTTTCTGTTGGTGGATTTTCATCGGTTGAGGAACTCAACAAGATGGGTTCAGGTGTGGTAGCAAGGGGAACATGTACATTATGTACATCTTCAGAGGGTTGAGCCTCTGGTTCCCTTGCTTGGGTTGATGGTGGAGATTGTTGTGTTTGGGGTGGTGGTGATGGAGCAGGGGGTTCCATTGGTTGAGTAGCCGCGACCTGGTTCTCCCCCTCATGAGGTCCAAGACCTTGATCATCGGGGTCTGGGTCCTCATGGCGTGGCCTCTTGTGTGGGCGGCTGCTGGAGCATGAAGCTCTGCTCCTCTTCTTCTTTTTCTCCTTCCTGAAGGACGCAAGATACGCCATCAGGGCTTGTTGTCTCCAGCTCTCCTCCATCGTGTGAAGGAGAGAGGTGGTGTGCCATTGTTGATTAGCAAGGTTCTGGGAGAGAGCCTTGGTCGGTTGAATAGCACGATGGATGAATTTTTCACTTATCTCATTGAGGGATGAGACAAGTGCCTTTGACAGGGCCCTTAAGTCGGCCCTGGTTGCATATTCCATGGTGGATGTGGAGGCAGGTGGGGGCATAGAGGTGGAGGCGGATGAGGATGTTGGAATAGGAATGTTGGTATGGATAGTCCTCACCTCTGCAGTGAAGGAAGAAAAGGCTTCATTGAAGGATGGGCCTGCAGAGGGAGGTGGAGGTGGAGTAGGTTGGGGGGATGTTGGCTCGTATTATGGCGAGGAGTTAGGTTAGGGTGGTTTGTATGGTGGCCATTTGGTTGGTGAGGGAGGCTACGGTTTCATCGATTGATGAAGTTGTTTGAGGTGGGATTGATTGAGGGATTTGGGAGATGATGGTGGCTGGTAGGGGGTTGAGGGTTTGGAAGATGATGTTTATCTGGGTGGTTATGGAGGCTAGTGTCTCATTGGTCGTGGTTGCCTGGGCCGTGAGGGTGGCGATGGAGTGAATGAGGAGTTGGTTTATTTGGGTGACAAGGGAGGAGGAGGTGTTGTGGTGTTGGGTTACTATTTTTTGAAGCATTTAGAGATGAGTGGTATTGTCTCGGGTTTGGGTGGCAAGGGTGGTAAGGGTTTGTTATAGGGTGGCAAGTGATTGTTGAATGGTGGTGGTATCACTGGATGGTGGGTTTTCAACAATCCCTTGGATGATGCGTTTTAGGTCTTCCAAGGACCGCTGAACTAAGTCAACAAAGGCTTGGAAATTAGCCTTTGTGACCAGTTTGACCATGGGGGTAACCCCTGCAGCAACGGATGCTGCAGGTTGAGCCTCTGCTCCTGAGGCCTTCAATGCCATGTGAAAATATAGTCCTTGAAGGACTTCCATCACGTCCTTGATAGCCCTCAAGTGAGGAGTTATCTCCTGATGTTGAGACTTTTTCTTCTTCTTCCTCGGCTTCAGAGGCCGGGTAAGAGAAATAAGTGTGTTTCCCCTTCGCTAGATCAAGTATCAAAGGGGGGTGTTGTGCATGAATGGGAGATTGCTTTAAACGACCTTGGGGTTCATCAATGGCAGAAGCAACACATGCTTCTGGGTGTGTGGGTGGTAGTATAGAGCCGTGAGGCGATGTGGCTCTTATGTCTTCATCGCCTCTCTGTTGGGAGAGGGGCGATGGAAGTTGTGTTTCCTTAGCTAAATCATGTCCAGAGGCGCAAAGATTGGCCTCTGGATGGCTGGTTTGGGTTGGGTTTGGACTGGGCCGTCCTTGTTCAATACCCCTTTGGCCTTGATCGCCAGGGGTAGAAGAGGTGGTTGCCCTTTGCGAAAAGGGAAGGGGTTGTGCTTGTGAAGGGCCAGGGGATGCACGTGGAGCATTATCATTATCATCATCATATTTATCATCTGATGAAGATGACTCATGTGCTCACTCGCTTGACTCTGGGGACGGTTCTATGTGCTCTAGGGTAGCTGCCCTTGGTTCATGGGACAGAAGAGAGCGTTCGTAAGTTCTTCGGATCTCCGATGTCTCTGGGATGACACTAAGCATGGCTCTGGAGATTGGCCTATTGATGATGTATCCTTCCTTTGAGAGATTGGGTCGATGGCCATGCATCTTGAAGACGGGAGTGAATGGTTCTTCGGCCGGTAGGTCATGTTTCCTCATCGCATCCCCTATGAAGAGAGACAGGAATCAAGGAAACAAAACGGAGGTTAAGGGCTTGCCGATGGCCTGGAACTTACACTTCTTGACTACCACAGTATGGATCTCATTGTATATGAGAAAAGCATAGTCGAGAGGGATGTTGAAGAAGAGTCCGTACATAATCGTCATGATGTTGATGTTGCGTTGATCCATTGACCCTAGTTTGCAGGTGAGGGCCATGTTCAATATGGAAAAGAACATATTCCACATTGGCGGTAAAAACTGCCTTTTGAAGTCGGAGGCGTTGCGTAGGTCACGATTGTTACCTAGCATTTGGATGAACCGGAGGATGTCGGAGGTGGTGGGTGGCTCAGCATATTGCTCAATGCCGAATTCTCGGCGGGTGGGAATGCACAGAACCCTAGAAACTTTTGCCCGAGAAATTTTGAGCGAGCAGATCATGTCGTTTGGGGTGTCGATATCCCCCATTATACCATGGCTTTCAGGGTCGTACTCGCAGGTCTGCCAGTATTGTTGGACGTACTTTAGTGGTACGCCATTGTAAGTGAGGGTCAAGGCTGGTAGAAGGATGCAGTTTCTGAAGAACTCGATTATGACAGCAAACTTGTCGTCGAACAGGGTGGTTCGAAGTTCGATGGCATGGTTGTTGGGCTTCATTTGGAGGAAGACTATTGCGCGGCTGTCGGTGCCGGTTGATTGAACGCGACTGTCGTTGTTATTGGACTCGTGTGATGCGGAGGAAGCCATTGTGTATGAAGTTACAGGTAAGTTTGGTTGTCAAAGTCTGTTTGCAGGTTTTAGGAAGCGTAAAGGGTAAATGGAGGTTGAAGAAGGGTATTTATAGGTGGGGAGGACGGGGGTGGGGTGGGGTGGGAGTGGGGAAATGGAAACGGTTTTCTTGATTATTATATTTAAATAATCATGAAATGGGAAGGCATTTGGTAAAACGTGATTTGAATTGAGGATCGTGGGCCGTTTTGATTGTACGTGCCATTAATGTTGGAGGACACGTGTCAAGGTGGGGTTAGAGAAGGGTAATTTGAAACGATTCATGGGGAACAGGCTGTATATAGTGTCAGGCGCGTGTGAGGATGACATGTGGATTATTTAAAATAAGAAATTATTCCAAAGAATATCTCGTTAAATACTAATCCAACAACAATTTAAATTTAAAATTCCATCTAATTGTAAGATTAATACTAATTACGAAGTTTTGTTCTTCTAAAAACCCATGTTGTATAGTTTTTAGTCACAAAAGCTGAAATTTTGTATAACCTTTAAAAGGTTTTTCTATTAAGATGGGTTTTTGGATGAAAGTTATTTTGTCATGGAACCAGAGGAGTTCTGGTTGAGCATGACGCATTGGGTGAGGAACCAGAGGTGCTCTTGTTGAACATGTATGAATGAATTCATCGATGAAATGTTGGATTGTATGATAAATAAGCCTTGGATGAGTAACCAGAGGGTCTAGATTAGTATTGACAATAAATTATGTAGAACCAGAGGGGCTCTGGTTCAATACATATGTAGCATTTAAGTGGCCAGAGGCTTTGGATAGTAGAACTAGAGGCTCTAGTATGGAAAATGCATATTTGTAATGGAGATTCATGATGAATGAATAGCTCCCCCTCAAATGATGCATGAAGGTTAGTTATGATTTTAAAAACTCCCCCTAGAGCCAATAACAATGATGATTGTGGTGACCACAGGCTCTGATCTATACAACTAGAGGCTCTGGTTGTGAAGGGTGAAGAAAGAAAGGTATGAAATGTGGCTAAGTGTTTGAGAGGATATGAAAAAGAGCGAGTCTTTGGGACCAGAGGGCTCTGGTTCCAAAGACAGCAAATCCAGACGCTTTGGTCTTTAGAACCAGAGGTTCTTGTGTCAAAGGTGATGAAAAAAAAAGATACGAAGTTGTGGTTATGTGCAAAAAGATATGAGAAGGTGGAGCCTTAGAGACCGGAGGGCTCTGGGTACAAAGGCTAAGTAAACAAATATGTAATTTTGGTTAAGTGCCTGTAAGTGAAAAAGAGGGGTTCTTTGAGTCTAGAGGGGATCTGGTTCCAAAGAGTATGAATCCAAATGCCCTGGTCTTTAGAACCAGAGGCTCTGGTTATCTTAGATATGCTTTTTAAGAGGAATGGTAGGATAAGCTTGCAAGCCAGGTCTTATTTTCAAACCAGAGGTCTCTGGTTGCAAAGAACTTGGAAACCAGAGGCTCTGGTCTTTAGATCTAGAGGCTCTGGTTATAATAAGGATATGCGATGAAGTCCAAAAGGGCACTTGTCTCATAGGATGAGAATTCAGAGGCTCTGGTATGTAGGACCAGAGGCTCTGGTTGCGAAGGTGATGCAAACATGATGAAAGGATGTAGTATAAGGATGCATGTGAAGTTGAATTTGGACCAGAAGGGCTCTGGTCGCAAAGGATATGGAAACCAGAAGCTCTGGTCTTTGGAACCAGAGGTTCTGGTTGCATGAAGGATGTAATACGTCTAAGTAAGATGCATGAAATGATGTGGGAGACCATTTTTGGGACCAAAGAGGCTCTGGTCTCATAGAATTGGAATCCAGAGGCTCTGGTCTATACAACCAGATGCTCTGGTTGTGAACGAGATGAAAAACTTTTAGCCAATTTTTAAACAAGTGTTTCTAAATGGGCAGAGACTCTGGTCTTTACAAGCAGAGGCTCTGGTTTAGAATACTTGGTGTTTATGGCTAACATACTATATATCACTTATAGGCATAACTATGAGATATTGAGAATCTCAGGTTTCAAACTTGTGATTGCCTCTAAGTGGTGAGATTTAGCATACCCATCCTGCTGACTAGAAATAAAAATATTTTCTCATCAAGAGCTTTTGTGAAAATGTCCGCAAGTTGAATTTCAGTGGGAACAAAGTACATTTCTATATTACCTTTTTCAACATTGTCTTTTAGAAAATGGTACCTTACATCGATGTGCTTGGTCTTGGAATGCTGCACTGGGTTTATAGAGATTGCTATGGCACTCTTGGAGTCACAAAGGATAGGAATTTTGTCATAATGGAATCCATAGTCCTTAAGCTGAGTCTTCATCCAGAGAACTTGTGAACAACAAGTAGCAGTAGCAACATATTCTACTTCTGCTGTAGAGATTGAGACAGTTTTCTTTTCTGGATGTCCAACTTACCAGCTTGTCCCCCAAGAGTTGACAGCTTCMAGACGTGCTCTTTCTATCAAGCTTGCAACCTGCATGATCTGCATCTGTGTAGGCTATTAGATCAAAGCCAGAGTTCTTTGGATACAGAGACCCAATGAAGGAGTTCCCTCGAGGTATCTAAAGATCCTCTTGACTGTAGAGAGATGAGATTTTTTAGGATTTGACTGATATCTTGCGCAAAGACATGTAGCGAACATAATGTCTGGTCTACTAGCAGTTAGGTACAGGAGTGATCCAATCATGCCTCTGTAGGTTGTTACATCCACAGGTATGCCTGAAGGATCAGCAAATAACTTAGCTCCTATAGCCATAGGTGTTCTCATCGATGATGAATTTGAGAGAGAGTATTTATTCAGAAGGTCAGTCACATATTTGGATTGATTGATGAAAGATCCTTCTGAAGTTTGTTTTATTTGAAGACCAAGGAAGAAACTTAGTTCTCCCATCATACTCATCTCAAATTTGCTTTTCATCAACTCTGAGAATTTTTCGCAATGTTTTGCATTTGTAGAACCAAATATGATGTCGTCCACATATATTTGAACAAGTAATATGTCACCTTTGTGCTTTTTGAAAAAGTGGGTTGTATCGATTGTACCTTTTTCGAAACCATTGTTGATGAGAAAAGGTGGATAGTGTTTCATACCAGGTCCTGGGTGCTTGCATCAGCCCATAGAGAGCTTTGTCTAGAAAGTAGAGATAATCTGGATGTTTTGGATCTTCAAGCCCAGGAGGCTGCTGCACGTATACTTCTTTTTGATGTTTGTCATTTAGGAAGGCAGACTTGACATCCATCTGATAAACTTTGAAGCCTTTGTGAGTTGCATAGGCTAGGAATATCCGGATGGCCTCAAGGCTTACGACAAGAGCAAATGTCTTATCATAGTCAATCCCTTCTTCCTGGAAGTAGCCCTTGGCAACAAGCCTAGCTTTGTTCCTTATGACTATGCCATCTTCGTCCTTTTTGTTTCGGAAGACCCATTCTGTTCCTATGGACGTCTTCCCTTTAGGTAGAGGCATAAGGGTCCATACTTTGTTTTTTTTCAAATTGGAGTAACTCTTCTTGCATCGCGTCTATCCAGTTTGGGTCTTGTAGGGCGTCTGAAATTTTCTTTGGTTCTATCATGCTCCGAAAGTTGCCGAAGAGGCATTCATTGGCAGTGGCAGAGGCAGATCTCTTCTTAACACCAGACGTTGGATAACCATTGATTTGGTGGTGTGGGTGATCTTTTGTCCATTTGGTGCTATATTGGGGTTCTGGAGCAACATAATGCAGTTCTTCATTGACTGATGGTACTGCTTGCGCCCCCTCGAAGAGATCATCTCCAGAGTTAGACTCTGGTTCTTGATCTTCATCTGAAGACACAGAAGAAGTAGAAGGTGAAGTAACATGGGTTTCAGTATGAAGTGTACCTTAGCATTGGAGATTTCATGTTCTTCATCGGTTCTGGAAGTGGATTTTGCAGTTGGTGCATGTCCAAGGAGTACTTCTTCGTCGAAGATGTCTTCAAATAATTAAGCTAAGTCTGATTCATTGGGTTTGCCAAGTGATGAATCAAATGCTCTCTTTTGAAGTCCGAGTTCTGAACTGTTGTGTCCAAAAGTCATTGATGTGGAATCATCAAAGGACACATTGATGCTTTCGATGATAATTCTTGTCCTTTTGATGTAGACTTTGTAGGCCTTGACAGTTTGAGAATAGCCTAGAAAGATCCCTTCATCAGCTTTCTTGTCGAACTTGCCAAGATATTCTCTATCRTTBAGTACAAAGCATTTGCACCCAAAGACATGAAAATATTTGACATTAGGTCTTCTTTGGTTGATGAGCTCATAGGGTGTCTTCTGGTGCCTCTTGTTGATGATAGATCGGTTCTGGATGAAGCAGGCAGTGGAAATAGCTTCAGCCCAGAATGTGATGGGTAACTCTGATGAAACAAGCATGGTCCTTGCTGCTTCTACGAGGGTTCTGTTCCTTCTTTCCACCACCCCATTCTGTTGTGGAGTCCTAGCTGCTGAGAAGTTTTGTGTAATGCCTTCACTAATGAGGTATTCATCGATTCTGGAATTTTTGAATTCAGTTCCATTGTCGCTTCTAACTTTTATTAGTTTTTGTTGTAGAAGGACTTGGAGCCTTTTCATCACTCCAATGAGTAGGTCAGGAACATCTGATTTCTTCTTTRYAAATTCAACCCAGGTGTATCTGGAGTATTCATCAACCAGTACCAACATGTACTTCTTTCCAGAGAGACTTTGAGTTGATATTGGCCCATAGAGATCTATATGTACCATGTCCAAGGGCTTGGTACAGGAGGTTTCTGACTTTGTTCTATGTGAGGCCCGTCTTTGCTTTCCCATCTCACAGGCTGAGCATAGGTGATCTTTTTCAAATTTAAGATCCGGAATTTCCTTGACCGGCTTCTGAGTGGCTAGTTTTCGTAATGCATCAAAGTTGAGATGAGAGAGCCTTTGATGCGATAGCCAATTTTCATTGCTCTTATGAGACACAAGATAGAGGGTGTCTTGATCCGTAGAAGATTCAAAATCTTGAAGATATAGATTTCCTTCTCTTTTTGCCTTAATATTTGTTTTACCGGGCGTTGTTTCGATGATGTCGAAACCTTTGCGAAACCTGACTTCAAGACCCTTGTCGCATAACTGGCTTATGCTTAGTAGGTTGTGCTTTAAACCTTCAACATAAGCCACTTTGCAGATGGAGATGTTTCCTTTGATGAGAGTGCCATATCCCTTGATTGTACCCTTGTACTCTTTTTTCGATGAAGGAGGTCAGCTGACTTTTGTCACCAGTCATGTGCCTGGAGCAACCTGAATCCATGTACCATGGTTGCACATGTTGGTCCTGCAAGACAAATTAAAGAGTTTTAGGTACCCATTTCTTAATGGGTCCATGTTTGTTAGTTGAAGATACCACTCTCTTTTCATTTCCTTTAGCCATTGCAGGCTTTGGTTTATTAGCATTTCCCTTGCCCTTGGACTTGTGCTTTTTCACGTGTTCATTGGTTTTAAGTTTGTAGCGATAAACGTGTTGGGAGAATATGTAGTGATGTGTCAACATGTGATTCCTCAGGTTTTGTAAAAGAGCTAAACATTGACAATTATTGTACTTTGGGCATGAATGTTTAGCATTCTTTTTATTTGCTGAAAATAAAGAAGTAAATGCGGGGGTTGTAAATCTTGTCCTAGCATCGATTGTTTTTACAAACTTCCTATCTAATTCAGATTTTTTATGTGAAGGGGTCTTTGTATTTACTTCTTTTCTCCTGAGGAAGGACTGCTTTTCTTCAGCTGAATGAGAGGAAAAGTGGTGGTTAGTTTTCTTAGAGGCAGACCACTTCTGTTTTTGCTCACGAGTAAACTTAATGAACTTGAATGGTGTACTAGGGCCTTGTGAGTTAACTTCGGCAAAGTTGCTATTTCTCAGCTTTCCCTTTCCTTTGTTCGAATATTTCATCGATGGTGGAACATTAGTTTTCATTGAGGATTTGAAGTTTTTAGGCTTTTTATCCATAATGATTATTGGTGATTCACATACCGTTTCCTCTTCAGATTCGAAATCGAGAAAGTCTCTCGCTGACTTCTCGAAATCAAAATTCGCATGGATGTTTGTGGGAGGTGTGGGTTCAAAGGTTGATGCTTCAGAGTGATCTGTTTGAGGTTCCATTGATTCTGACTTAGCTGAACTTTCAGTTTTACCCGGATGGTTCATCGACTCATCAGCTGATGGTTCCTCATTAGGATTCTTCTTTTCATCAACAATACTTACTGATGAAGTGGAATTGACACCCAAAAACTCTGTTTTGACCATAGGGTTTCCATCAGTCTCTGATTTGGAGATGTCATTCCTTTCATCAGAATTCTTACATGTACTGCTCTCATACACCACATTTTAAAAAACCTGTCTTAAAACGACAGTTTTTCCATCGACTTTAAGTCTTTTAAAATTTGCTTTTGGTTTTGGGAAAAAGTTGGGTTTTTGAATGCATCCAAGTTTGAAAGTGGATTCAAGGGTGGATTTCTTTGGTTCGATTAAGGAATCCAATTCATTGAATCCTATCCCTTGAGTGTCCGTTTAACCGTTTAACTTTTCATAAACATCTTGGGCATCTTTGTATTTCTTCATCAGAAGTTCATTGGTTTGAAGCTTCTTGTGAAAAATCTCCCTTTCCTTTTGAAATAAATCTTTAAGAGCAACTGAGTTTAGTCTCTCTGCATCGGATTCTTATAAGGCCATAGTTTTCTTTTCTAAGTCTTTGGTTACTCGCTTGTTTATTCCCAGAAGTTTTTCTTCCGCTGAATAACACTTATAATCAAGTTAAGAATAACCAAATTATAGTGTTTTAATGAACAAAATGATGAACACTCAAGAACAATGTATGAACATTCAAAGAACAATCTTGAGTGCCAATAATTTCACTTTATTCAATATGAAAACGTAAAAGCGATATTGATTACAATAGACCTAATCACCTATTTATACTAGAAGTCTGATTAGAAGATAAGTATCTAGTTAGACTATTTAGCTAATCTTCTACTAACGGATAAAGTTTATCTAAACTATGGATAAGCTATAAATCGAGATAAGCATGACATCCAGCTGTCGATTTGTCATCTCAAGCTGTCTTTCATGGGATGATGAATCAACCTAATCTTCATATTTTCATCGTATGCCTCTGGTTGAATTATTTAAGAAAACTCTAAGTGTTGTTGACCAGAGGAGTGATGAAGATGCTCTTTCCATCGGATCTCTGGTTGTTCATCGACCCTCTGGTTGTTCTTTAGACTTGGTCAATTCTGCCTTAACGTCTTCATCGGTCTTCTGGTTCTTCATCACTTATTGTTCTTCATTACTTTTACACTTATTAATAATGGGGTCTAACAGGAATCAATTCAATCTAAAATTCTATTGATCGATAGGGAGGTAGACTCATTAAATCTTCATGGAATACTTCTGGAAATTCTCTTACAACAGGTATATCCTCCATCTTTTCTTTTTCTTTCTTAATGTCTATGGCGTTGGCAAGAAAACTAGCACATCCCTTCTGTAAATATTTCCAGGCCTTTAAAACCGAGATAAGGCTAAAATAATGATCCCCGTCGGTCCCTGTAAATTACAAACATTCGTTTTTCCTGTAAGTCAATATGGATCATCTTTTCGTCAGAGACTATGTTAGCTTGATTTTTAGCTAACCAATCCATGCCTATAATTATGTCAAATTCTCTTAAAGGCAAAGGAAATAATTGTATAGGCACCTCACACCCTTCTATACTTATGAAACATTCCTCTATTGTTTCCTTAACCGAAACTTACTATCGTTTGTTGTTTCCACAATTAAATCCTCATTTAATGTTTTGGATTCTAGATGTGTGAAGTTAACAAACGATGGTGATACAAAAGAACGATTTGCTCCAGAGTCAAATAAAACTTTGGCACATACTGAATTAACAAGGAATGTACATGTCACCACTTCAAGATGTTCTTCCGCCTCGCCTCTTGTCATCTGAAAGGCTCTTCCTTTAGCATTTGACTCCCCATGTCTTATCTCTCCTTGACCATTTGGGTTAATACAATTTACTACTGACCCACGACCATTTGAAACATAACCAGATCCTCTGCCCCCTAAGTATCCAAATCCTCGACCTCCCGCAAAACCAAACCCTCCTCCCTTAGCTTGCGGACAATCAGCGTTTACATGTTGAGAGGAATTACAAGTAAAACATCTTCGCACCATTCGACAGTCTCGAGCTATATGTCCCGATTCCTGGCATTTAAAACCTACTCGTGACTCGGTATTGCAATTTCCTTGATGTATCTTGTGACATCGTGTACATGCCTTATCAGCAAACCTTGGAACTGGCCGATTCAAATTTTCCATAAACCTTGGTCTACGAAAATCAGTCATTGTAGTTTCCCCTTTTTTTTATCCCCAACCCTTTCTTGTGGTTGACGATTGATGTCTTGTTCCAGTATCTCAGTAGCGTCAACTGTTGCTTGAAATGTTGTTGGATTTCTAGATATCACATACTTTCGGAGATTAGACTCCAAACCCCAAATGTACTTTCTTCCTTTACTATTTTAAGATATAATGTAAGCTTCAGCAAACCGAGATTGTTCCACGAAAACTTATGTCTACTGACGAACTAACATGTTTCCCTATTCTAGATGAAGAAAATCATCTTCTAGTTTTCGTACTGCCGCTTCAGGAGAATATTGCAACTTAAATTTTATCACAAATTCTTCCCATAACATGGTTTTCAGAATATTTGGATCTAAACTTGATAGAATCTCCCACTAGTATAAAGCACTCGACCTCAGACGAGATACAACAAACATAACTTTGTCTTCCTCTGCGCTTTTGCTGATTTGTAGACTTAGTTCAATTTCCTTAAGCCAACACATGGCTTTAAGAGGGTCACGCTCACCAGAAAATTTAGGAGGTTTACAAGCAAGAAACATTTTAATATCTCCTCGCTTATGAACTGAAGATGAAGTAAGGGGAACAGATGTATCTGTTGCCGGTGTACTAGCTCCGGCTTCTTCCTGATGGTCAGGATTTCTTATTGTTTCTAGGTTATTTTGTGCTGATAGTCCCAATAAATTCACCAAACTTTCTTGGAACTCTCCCAACTCAGCAGCTAACATTTCCTAATAATAAATCCAAGATCAGGTACATTATGTCCACCCCTTGCTCTCCCTCTTCTACGGCCGGACAGTTAACTTTCTTGCGTTGATAATTCTTGCTCCATACGAGTTTCTTGTCTAGTATTTCTCCCCCTTCCTCAACCCCTGCTTTGACTTCGCATTTCTATAGTCATCATATTTTCCGGGTCTTCTCCTTGATTTAGATTTCCTCTTCCACGACCTCTTCCATAACCGGTAAAGGTTCTTTCTGAATGATTAGGATTATCTGTCATTTTTCAGTATACGTCTCTTTCTACCAGATTTAAACATATATGATTATTCATATAATCAAAGCATGATAACCCATTTATCCTCAAATCTATCCATAACTCATGATTACGTCAGTCATATGTAATCTAACTTTATCATATCTATTCTCATAATAGGTTCAGCTATAACATATTCCCATGTTCATAGTCCCAGTGAAACCTATTATCATAACTTCCACACCCCCAGTTTAAGTCTAAGTATCGCCGAATACCCAGATCTCTTAAACTAAGGCTCTGCTAACAACTGTAACAACCCACAATTTGTATTAACATGTAATATATAATAACAACATCTGATAACCGAACGTTGTATTGTTTACAAAATATGGGCTAACAAAAACTTTAACTAATACACAATATACATCTAAATATTATATTTTCAAACTTTTCCCTTGCCTTTGCCTTTTGATGAATGATGACCTGCTAAACAGCTTAGTCCAAAAGTGGTGCGTTAGACCAAAAAGGTCTAGTGAGTGTACAAAACTCATACAAACAACTTACATTCCAAACTAGAAGTTTCAAAATAGACTTGTACAGATATATGCATTTTATCAATTATTTCATACAGTAGTTCGCAGTTACACCGCCATTACAACTCTCTTGCGGTTATACCGCCATTACAACTCTCTTGCGGTTACACCGCCATTACCTCTCTTTCTCGCGGTTACACCGCCATTACAATTTCCTCGCGATTACACTGCCATTACCATTCCCTCGCAGTTACACCGCCATTACCATTCTCTCGCAGTTACACCGCCATTACCATTTCCTCGCGGTTACATCGCCATTACCATTCTCTCGCGGTTACACCGCCATTACCATTTCCTCGCGGTTACACCGCCATTTCCTCTTTTGTTGAGTGGAATTACATTTTGATATAACCTCCCTCGGACTTACAATCCGGTCAACTTCAACCGTATTTGTAGTCCGGACAACAGCCATACTTGTAATCCGGACAACAGCCAGATAAGGAATCCAGTCAACAACCTTGAGCGATTTAGATTTTAATCCAATTAACCCTTGACCGGTTTAGTAGGTAAATCGGATTGCACTTGACCGGTTTAGGAAAATATCCGGACATCTCTTGTCCGATTTAAAGTATATCTAGACGTCTCTTGTCCGGTTTAGCGTATATCCAGACGTCTCTTGTCCGGTTTAGGGTATATCCAGTTAATATGTAATGCAATTCATAATAAGCAAGTTCTAATAGCAACTAACTTGTGTCCAAATGATTAATACTCAAAGCATATTACACTCACCTTAAAACCGAAAGTTCTAGTTTTGAATCTTCTTCCTCTTCAGCCAAATCCGGGTGATAAGTTAAAGATACTTTCTTATTATACGGAGTGTGAAATGTTTTTCTTTGAAAACCCATTTAATATATATAGTAAATGGAAATCTTAGTGGGGCGGTGTAACTCAACCGACTCCCCTTTCCCCTTCAACAAAACTTTTATTAAATAAACCAAATACACACTTATCTTTATATACAAAAGAATTTTAAAACATAAAAACCCGAAATTTCGACATTGACTATATAATCAAGTAATTAACAAACACCAAATATTACAACTTCCCACCAAAACAATGCATTGGACATCAATACAGAGACAACAAATATGACTTTATCTGTCTCTGCACATCTAATAGTATTGAACACAGATTCTATTTCTTTGATCCAGCACATGGCTTTGACTGGATCTCTTTCACCCGAAAAGGTTGGTGGTTTACATGTTAGAAACATCTCAATATCTCCTTCTATGTTATGTATGACTGGAACTGATGGATTTATTTCAACTCCTCCAGTTTTGATTCTGGTAGGTATTCTCATAATGGAAGTCAGAGTTTCTCTTAACTTTCCCATCTCTTCTACCAACATATCTCTGGTCACATATTCAGGCTGAGGCATTTGCTCTTGATTTACATTTTCATAATTAGATTCTTCATGGTCTACATGGGTTTCTGTATGATTGTTTCTGCCTTTGGTTTGCCCTCTGCATCTACCTCTACTTCTACCTCTGCCTCTGCCTCTGCCCTCTGTTGTACCAATGGAAGCGAGAACAGGGGAATCCTTGTCATCATTTGGATTAGGGCGGGTGATCCTTTCAGACCTTCGGGATCTACTAGTCATCTATAAATTTCAAGGTTAATAAACACATATTCACATTCCCAAATATAATAAAGTGTCCAAGTTCAGTTATGTACCTGTAGATTCAAAATTGCATTGCCCAGATGTAATCTGAATATACCTTACACACTAATCTCTTGACTTATCATATTTATTTCCAAAGGTGCTAACTATGTTTAGGACCCCTAATTTGCAATGAAACAGTTTAAGTCTAGGCATCATGTTGTGAATACCTAAATTCCTTAAACTCAGGCTCTGATAGCACTTCTGTAACACCCCATAACTCACATTGCATAATACATATAATTCATTCAGAGAAATACATGTTTAACCCCACAAAGATCAAAGTACAAGAAACTACATTACAAAATACATAACCCAAAAATTCCAAAATACATGTGCTTATATTACATAACATTTAACTTCCAAACACATCTACAGATCAATCTTCACATAGCTATGCATATAGGGAAACAAATCATAATTTCCCCTTTGCCTTACTATCGTTATATTATGTTGTTCCTACAATACATATTTGGAACACAAAATGAGGGTTAGACCTGAAGGTCTAGTGAGATCCATTTTTCCATGTAATTGCAGGGTGAAAATCATCAAAACATTATTTAAATCGATCATTTCACATAATGGAACATAAATCCATAATCTATTTAGTCCATCTGTACTCTGGTTCCTATGACTAGACTGGAAAAAAAAACATTTTCACTGGATAGCAGGAACAGAGCTCCTCTGGTTCCTCTACCAGAGCTTCTAGTTATACCAACCAGAGCTCTTCTCTAGTTAATATTTATAAATATACTATGTTGAATACATAGAATAGGTAAAATAGTTTTTCCCCAAGTACAAAAGTGAAATAGAAAGGGTCAAGTATGACAAGAACATATGTTTCTACTAAGCAGAGCTTCTGGCTCAAAACTCATGACTAACCAGAGACCTTCTGGTTCAATGAGAAGACCAACCAGAGCCCCTCTGGTTTGTCTTTCTTTATATGAAAAGTTTCTAAGTTAAAATAAAAGTATAAAATCTTACGAACATCTTTTAAAACATAACTTTGACACAGAGCTCCTATCTTATAGATACAAAGCCTCTGGTTTAAATAAAAGCTTTGTAAAAAGACTTGTATCAATCTTTCCATAGAACTGGGTAATGGGTACTTTCTCACGTGATGACTTATGTCTGTTATGGTAAGTAGCCTTGTTTTGATGAAGGAATAAGGGTGGCATATCAAGGAGAGGTGTACCTTGGAATAAGAGAGGCATTGTCATATGTGGATATTACTATAACTCTTATTATTATTACTAATTAGATTTCATAACTTTGAATCATCATTTCTTTGTGATTTGATGAATTAGAGATATTATTATTGTTAGAAATAATAATTTAGATGTTATTGAGAAGGGGAAAATGGTTTGTCATAAGAGACATTTATTTTCTAAACTTTCTATTAAATATTGTAATATAGACAGAGGGGTTCTGATCTTTTGGAGCAGAGAGGCTCTGGCTCGTTGAGTCAGAGGGGCTATGGCCCATAGTGTATAATTCCATTTTGGAATATTGGATCTTTGAATAAGTGCATTTGCATAAAGAACTGGTATTATTAAGTTGATCTTATCATTCATCATATTGAAAACTGCATTATTTGGCTGAAATGCAAATATTTCTGGGCAATGTTATTTTATCATATTTGGTGTTTATCTCCCTGCATATGCAAGGAAGGGATTTACTCACTAGACCCTTCTGGTCTAACCCTTATTTTCTATTTTAAAAATATGCAATGCAGGAACTGCAGGGTCCAGGGATACTAAGAGGAAGGGGAAAATATGATTACATTCCTTCCTTGATATCTGCTTTTGAAGATCTGCATGAGATTGCTTGTTTTGGAAGATACATGTTGTTACACATGTGATAGTAAAGGATTTTATTTTGGAATTTTTCATATGTAGATTATGTACATATAAGAATCCTAGTACTAATGGGACCATTGTGGTGTAATCTGTATTTCTATGCAATGAAATATGTATTATATGCAAATATGGCGTTTGTGGGTGTTACATTTGGTTAGGTATTGTTATAACCGGGTTTCACATAACTTGAGTTGAGGTAATTTATACGTGCTTATTATGTGGATTACATGAAATATGCATATATGTGAAAAGGTGTCATGACATATATGATTTATACATGTATGCATGTGGTGTGAAACATGCATACGGTGGTGTATAATTGTGATAAATTATTTGGGTGGACATTATTTTATTATTTAAAAGATTATATCTTCATGGTTAAGAAACCATGAATTTTWTAATGCAAAATCCACCGCCCAAAGTTATTTCTATTGGACAAAAGCTTTCACCGCCTTTGAAGTTTTATTATTAAAATCCTCCACCGCCTAGGTGAGGATATTTAAAGAAGAGTTTGATAAGGTTATCCTTATCACTGTCACTCTTTTAGAAAAGAACCTGTGTGTGAGCTAAAGTGTTCTTCAAGATTTTTTGTTAAGAATAAGCTGTTGCTGTGTGTTTATCATCAAGAAATCTGTTTGATAAGGTGAGTTTTAAACTACTGTTGAGTATAAACTGTGAGTTTTCTTTTAAAACTACCTTTGCTTATAAACTGTGAGTTTTGTTGTTAATTATATGCTATGAGTTTTGATGTTGGTTTTGAAGAAAAGATGGTAAAACTATTTTGATAGTTTTAAAGGTGTTACTGTTATTGTTGGAAAGATAAAGAAGAGTTTGCTTCTTTAAATCAGTTTTGGATATGATATCCTGTTTTGAGGATTTAAAAGAAACCTTGATGTTTTGGA
>NW_020200914.1:65050-67231 GCF_001531365.2 Cynara cardunculus var. scolymus
TATTGTTCTTATTAGAAATAATGGTATTGATGCTATTGAGAAGGGGAAAACTTGGCCTATGGCCATTGGTATTGGTTAAAAGTGTTTTGAAACAGAATGATTTTATTCATGAGGAATCAGAGGGGCTCTGGTTGTTCCTTGTAAGGAACCAGAGGGGCTCTGGTTGGTTCTCATCATTGGACCAGAGGATTTTAGTTATTGATTTGAAGGATGAGCAAGTTTTTATTAAAATGTATTAAATGGATTAGAGGTGTTGTATATTTTGTTAAGTATTTTCACGTCAAAATCATATTTTAAATGTTTAAGAAAAGAATTTTATACTTAGAATCTTTTTATGAAAAACAGACCAGAGGAGCTCTGGTTGACTTACACGTTGAACCAGAGGGGCTCTGGTTGGGCATGTCTTTTGAACCAGAAGCTCTGGTTAGTACAACCAGAGGCTCTGGTCAAACATGATACCTAGACTTAAACTATTTCATTGCATATTAGGGTCACAGACATAGTTAGCACCTTTGGAATAAATGTAATAAGTTAAGAGGTYAGWGTGTAAGGTATTTTCGGATTACATCTGGCCAATGTAATTGTGAATCTACAGGTACATAACTGAACTTGGACACTTTATTATATCTGGGAATGTGAGAAATATGTGTTTTAACTTTGTTATCTACAGATGGCTAGTAGATCGAGAAGGTCAGAAAAGATCACCCGCCCCAATCAAGAAGAATCCCCTGTTGTTCCTATTGGCACCTCTAAGGGCAGAGGTAGAGGCAGAGGTAGAGGGCAGACCAGAGGCAGAATAAGTCAATCAGAAATCAATATGAATCAAGCAGAATCAAACTCTGAAAATATGAATCAAGAACAGATTTCTCACCCAGAATATATAACAAGAGACATATTAGCTGAAGAAATGGGAAAGCTAAGGGAAACCTTGACTTCTATCCCCTGTTGCTCCTATTGAAGTTACTCCATCAATCCCAATTATCAACAACAAGGAAGGAGATATAAAGATGTTTCTAACGTGTAAACCACCAACCTTCTCGGGAGAAAGAGATCCAATCAAGGCTATGTGTTGGATCAAGGAGATGGAGTCTGTATTCAATACCATCCGATGTGCTCAAACAGATAAAGTTAGATTTGCAGTCTCGGTGTTAAAATCGAATGCGCTATTTTGGTTGGAAGTAGAATCTTTAGCAAGAACAGACATTTTGCACACTATGACATGGCTAGAGTTTGTCAACAGATTCAAGGAGCAGTTTTGCCCGAAAGCTGTTGTTAGACAAATGGAAGAAGACTTTCTGAAATTGGAACAAGGAAACAGGATGGTAAGGGAATATACAGAGAAATTCATTGAACATTCAAGGTTTGCAGAACATTATATTTCCTCAGAATCTAGAAAAGTGGAAAGGTATATTTGGGGATTGAAACCATCAATCCRAGAATTTGTCATAGCCATGAATCCGGCTACATTTTCATCGACTGTTGACGCAGTAGAAGTAACAGAGAGAAACAAGAATAGATAGGAAGAAGGGAAAGTGATAGAAAAGAGGAAATGGGAAGGTCCATTAACTGGATACAAAGGATCAAAAGTTGTAAAGTTTGGGAACAAGCCCATACGAAGATTCAATGAAAGGACTTGTCCCCGATGTCATCAAATTCATTAGGGAGAATGCAGGATTGAGCTAAGGAAATGTTATAAATGTGGTGAAACAGGTCATTTATCGAATGGTTGCCCAACAGTTAAAAGGTGTTTTAATTGTAATTCTCCATATCACCTCAGACCAAATTGTCCACAAATGAAAGCTCCATAGTTAAGCATGGGGAGCAATACATCAATGGGCCGAGGAAGACCAAATCTGGGCAGAGGAGCAACGGGTGGAGCGCGGGCTCGATCTTTTCAAATGACCAAACAGGAAGCAGAAACTACACCTGATGTAGTAACAGGTACATATCTCGTGAACTCCTTACATGCTAAAGTGTTATTTGACTCGGGTGYAAACTTCTCGTTTGTATCCCCATCATTTGCCTTATGTGCTCGTATGAATTCTGTGCCACTCTGAATTTTGTGCCACTTGAAGATAAATTAGTAGTTGATACTGCTAACGGTCAAGTATCTGTTAATTACGTATTTGAAAACTGCACCATCATGATTGAGGGTTGTGAGCTACCCATCTGATTATTTCC
>NW_020200914.1:70171-71555 GCF_001531365.2 Cynara cardunculus var. scolymus
AGAAATTGTGACTAGACATGGAGTTCCATTGTCCATCATATCGGATAGAGACAGTCGCTTTACTTCAAAATTCTGGGGAAGTCTACAAAGAGCTTTGGGATCACAGATCAGATTAAGTACGGCTTATCATCCACAAACAGATGGGCAAAGTGAAAGAACAATCCAAACTCTCGAAGACATGTTGAGATCCTGTATCATTGACTTCGGGGGATCATGGGACGAACATTTACCGTTGATAGAATTTTCCTACAATAATAGTTATCACTCCAGCATCCAAGCGGCACCTTATGAAGTCCTATATGGAAGAAAATGCCGAACACCATTATGTTGGAATGAGGTAGGTGAAAAACAGTTAACAGGTCCCGAGATTGTGCAAGTAACATCTGAAAATATTGATCAGATTCGAGCAAAAATAAAAATTGCCCATGATCGACAGAAAAGCTATGCCGATAAACAAAGGAAACCGATTGAATTCAGTGTACGTGACTTTGTAATGTTAAGGTATCCCCATGGAAAGGTGTTATGAGATTTGGGAAGAAAGGTAAGCTTAGTCCAAGGTATATTGGACCATTCAGAATCTGCAAAAGAATTGGRCCGRTAGCTTATCAGTTGGAATTACCAGAGGAACTTAGTCTGATTCACAATACTTTCCATGTGTCAAACCAAAGGAAATGCCTTGCTGATCCTAGTATGGCGATACCACTTTCGGAGATTAAGTTGGATGACAAACTAAAATTTATAAAAACTCCAGAAGCTATAACCGACCACAAGACCCGTGTGTTGAGAAACAAGGAAATAAATCTAGTAAGGGTGAAGTGGCGATTTCACAAAGGATCGAAAGCAACATGGGAATTAGAATCAGAAATGAAAGAGAAATATCCATGGTTATTTGAATGAATTAAGGGGGAGACAATGTTATAACTGGGTTTCACATAACTTCGGTTGAGGTAATTTATACATGCTTATTATATGGATTACATGAAATATGCATATATGTGAAAAGGTGTCATGACATATATGATTTATACATGTATGCATGTGGTGTGAAACATGCATAAGGTGGTGTATAATTGTGATAAATTATTTAGGTGGATATTATTATTTTATTTAAAAGCTTATATCTTCATGGTTAAGAAAACATGAATTTTATAATGCAAAATCCACCGCTCAAAGTTATTTCTATTGGACAAAAGCTTTCACCGCCTTTGAAGTTTTATTACTAAAATCCTCCACCGCCTAGGTCAGGATATTTAAAGAAGAGTTTGATAAGGTTATCCTTATCACTGTCACTCTTTTAGAAAAGAACCTSTGTGTGTGAGCTAAAGTGTTCTTTAAGATTCTGTGTTAAGAATAAGTTGTTGTTGTGTGTTTATCATCAAGAAAT
>NW_020200914.1:72745-74399 GCF_001531365.2 Cynara cardunculus var. scolymus
CATGTCTTTTGAACCAGAAGCTCTGGTTAGTACAACCAGAGGCTCTGGTCGAACATGATCTTTTTATAAATTAATCGTTTTATGAAAAAGGTTATCTTATTGATTGAAAGTTTATCTAAAGATCATTTATATTAGTGAAGTTTTGGTTAGTTCAACCAGCGGCTCTGGTTATGAAGAGCAGAAGCTCTGGTAGAGAGACCAGAGGGGCTCTGGTCCTGATTGTTGAAATATATTCAAAGTGTGGTTTAGAACCAGAGGCTCTGGTAATGAAGACCAGAAGATCTAGAAGAGAGATCAGAGGGGCTCTGGTCCTGAATGTCGAAATATTTTCTAAGTCTGGATAGTTAAACCAGAGGCTCTGGTCGACGAACCAGAAGCTCTGGAAGACAGACCAGAGAGGCTCTGGTCAAGAATGTTAAAAATATTTTCTAAGTGTTGTTTGAGACCAGAGGCCCGATGGACCAAAGCAGTATGTTTTCAGCTTTGCTTCATAAGATGTTTGATTTGAAATAAATGTTTTGATGATCTTCACCCTGCATTACATAGAAGGGAACCTCACTAGACATTCATGTCTAACCCTCATTTTCGTGTTTCCAAAATTATGTGGGCAGGTAATGATAAGGGAAAGAGTATTGTGTGAATTACTTCCCTATATGCTTAGCTGTTTTTGGAAGCATAGATGATATGATGCAAGAGCTTATACTTTTGAAATTTTTGAGCTGTATATTTTATATTATAGATTCTTGTATCGAGGACCTATGTGGGGAAAACATGTATTCTATATATGAAATATGTGTTATATGCAATGTGTGGATTTGGAGTGTTACAGGTATTTTAGAAATTACGGTTGTCCAAAGTCAGTAGTTAGAATATGATAGATTGCTATAGGAGAGGGGGTATTAAGAACTTGTGTTCCAACTTTTGATCCTCAGACACCCTTTATTTAGGTCATGATTTACAAACATTAAATCTAAATAAAAGAAAGATGTTACGGTGAAAAACTATATTAAATTATCAAAACATGCATGCATCAAGATAAACAAAGTTATCTTGCCAAAAATCCTAAAAATGATCATCAAATATTGTTATTGAGAAATCCTTTGAAATCCAAGCCTTGGGCTCGATTTTTAGCACTTGAAATATTAAATTATTATCACATGCATGAAGTTTAAACTAGGTATTTGATGATTATGAAAGACTTTTATGCTTTATTTTGAAACAAAAGTGGTAGAAACTTGAATGCACACTTGGATGCTAGTCAAAATCTCCAAATAGTCTTTCCTTGATCTAAAATTGGGGTTGATCACAGATTATCACCATCTTAGAACATGCAACATGTTTTTGGGAGAAAATCTACAAACCTTAAGATCCTAGAAAATAGTTCTTAGCAAGAACAAGTTTTAAAAATCAATAAGGAAGAAGAAAACAAAAAATACGTAAAAAGTGATAGCTACAACTATGTGAGATGAGTTTTAAAACACTTTAGGATGGATGCTTACCTTCAAAAACACCTTCTAACCCTTGAAAATGGGATTTAATGGATGGACATTTGAGAGAGTTTTGAGAGAAAATGGAGAGAATTCTTAAGAGTGGATAGAGAGAGAGAGAGGGGTGTAAGATTATGGGAGTGAGAGAATGAGGGGTTTAAAAAAAT
>NW_020200914.1:74404-84891 GCF_001531365.2 Cynara cardunculus var. scolymus
GGGGGGGGGGGGGTTGTGGCTGACCATATAGAGGGGAGAGAGAGGGAAAAAGGTGTGGTGATGGGTAGTGTGTGCGATGATGAGATTTTATAAAAAATTTAAAAACGTAGGTGAATAATTAATATTTTTTTTTTAATTTAAATAAATACTAGATGAAATAATTTATCTAGTTTTTAAGACTTTTTTTTATACCAAACATATATATATATATATATATATATATATATATAAATGACAGATGTTACTTGAATTGGCATTTTATGAACTAATTAAGCTATTCACTCTCCTAAGCGCGAAATAGGCAAAATTTCTAAAAAAAATTTAGTGGAATCATGACTTACCTTCTAATTTCTAAATTCAAAATGTGACGAGTCTATTCTTGGTATTATGAGATGCTTAAGTCCAGAACTGACCTGATTTTATTTTGTCAGGTGTCACAAGAAAAGATTAGTATAAAAGAGATATACTTATTTAAAAATGTTTAGTGATAGAAAGAATCACTGAAACAAACTTTTAAAACGTTTTGATCACTGAAGAAGGAAAGCTTCAGTGATAGTTTTTTTTTAAGAAGAGCGAGTACACATACCTTAGATAGAGTAGATACGTTTACTCAAGAGTTTAGTGATAGAATGAGAGCACTGAATCATTTCACTTACTGATTGATGCGTATAGCTGAAGAAGTTAATATTCAGCATTTAGCATTCCGAGTTCGCTGATCAAGATGTTAAATCTTGTCTCATAAATATGCTTGGTGAAAAGGTCAGTGAGTTGGTAATCAGTTGGAACAAAGTGAAATTCAATATCACCATTCATAACATGATCTCTGATAAAATGATATATGATCTCTATATGTTTGGTCTTCGAGTGAAGAATAGGGTTGTTTGCAATTGCAATAGCACTAGTTCTATCACAATAGATAGGAATCTTTGAAAACTGAAAATCGTAGTCGTTAAGCTGGTTTTTCATCCAAGGGACTTGGGCACAGCAACTTCCAGCGCCTACGTATTCAACTTCAGCGGTTGATGTGGACATTGAGTTTTGATTTCAACTTGTCCAACTCACCAACTTTCCATCTAAAAGCTGACAGCCACTAGTGGTGCGTTTCCTATCGATCTTGCAACCTGCAAAATCACTATCCGAATAACCTATTAGGTCAAAACCTGAACCCGTAGAGTACCAGAGACCCAAGTTAAAAGTTCCTTTCAGGTATCTGAAAATGCATTTTACAGCGATCAGATGGGATTCCTTAGGTTCATATTGATATCGTGCACATAAGGAAGTAAATTACATGATATCTGGTCGACTAGCTATGAGATACAGTGGGGAGCCGATCACTCCTCTATAAACGGTTACATTTAAAGGCTTTCCATTTGGATCGTTGTTGAGAGAGAGTGGAGGAGCGATAGGAGTTTTCATAGATGAGCTTTTAGAGAGATCAAACTTTTTCAACATATCACTGACATACTTACTCTGACTGATAAATATACTTTTATCTGATTTCTTGATCTGGAGACCTGAAAAGAATGTTAGTTCTTCCATCATACTCATATGGTATTCTTTCTTCATGCAATCAGCAAATCGAAGACAAAAAGAGGGATTAGCGGAACCAAAAATAATATCGACATATATTTGGTCTAGAATGATATGACCTTTAACTTTACTAAGAAATAAGGTCTGGTCAATCTTTCCATGGACAAATTTATCAAAGATGAGAAACGAGAAGAGGGTATCATACCTGGCACGAGGAACTTGTTTTAACACATAAAGAGCTTTATCCAACCTATAGACATGGTTTGGATACTTAGGGTCAAGAAACCCTTGAGGTTGTTCAATATAAACATCTTGAAGTTTTCCATTTAGGAAAGCGCTCTTTACATCTATTTGGTAGACTTTGAAGTCTCAATGGGCAGCAAAGGGTAGGAAGAGTCGAATTGCTTTGAGTCTATTCACTGGTGTGAAGGTATCGTCTATAACCGTGAGCAACAAGTCGAGCCGTGTTACGGGTTACCACACCTTCTTCATCTAACTTGTTGCGATAGACCCATTTGGTGCCTATCACTGTCTTGTCAGATGGACGTGGGATAAGGTACCAGACTTTGTTTCTAACAAACTTAGCGAGTTCTTCTTGCATAGAAATGACCCAGCTAGGGTCTGATATAACATCATTGATCTTCTTCGGCTCAACTAAAGAAAGAAAATTGACAAAGAGACAGATATTACCTAGACCACGACGAGTCTTGTGATAACTGGGTCTTGGTTATCACCTGAGATAACTAATACGTGATTATTTATTTTATGCTTATGTGACAGCATGATAAATTATATATTTGATCATGAGAGTATGAGAATTCTATGCATAAATATGTATGCGTAATGTGAGAATACATGACAAAAATATTTTTTGTACATAAAGCTGGATCATGCATGGTTTAATATGCATGGTATGTGAGTTTGCATATATTTTTAATTGGTTACTATATGCATGCATGGTTATTATTTGTATAATTGCATGCATAAAGTTGAATGTATGCATGGGATGTGTTCATGCATGCATGTGCAGGCTGTGTAGCCGCCTTTCCAAAAGAGGAAAGAAGTATATATATATGAGAGTTAAGCCTTCTCTCAAAACTCTTGCCATTTCAAAACCTTGAGAGTGATTTTAGAGGAAGCTTGTCCGGATTGCTTGTTGACTGGATTTATGTAGCTAGTTTCAAAAGAATTTCAAAGGTGAGTTGTTAAAAGTCTTTTAAAGTATGTCGATTCGTGTAACTGATTTGAGTTATGAACAAATACCCAAACTTGGCTTTAAATCGGACAAGTGATGTCCAAATTGTTTTAAGTCGGACACGTGTTGTCCGATTTAGCTTTAAACCGATCATAGTGTTGAGCAGTTTAGAAAGTTGGTGAGATATTAAATTATGTAAACCGGGTAAAGGTTTTGAAAGGAGAAGTAGGAATACGATCAAGGGCTATCCAGTTTAGTCATAAACTTATCAAGGGCTTGCCCGATATAGTATAGTCCGATTATGATTTGATCGGACTTTAATGTTGGAAAAATAATTCCTTGTATATAAATCTGAAAGCTTGATCGGACTTGTTTTAACATTGTCCGGATTGATAAATCAGACAAGTGGATGTGTTGTCCGAATTTGTAAATCGGACAAGGGGACTAGTGTTGTCTGAATTAGTATATCAGTCAAGACTTGACCAGAGTTGAAGTCCTGCCAAGTCTATGTTGACCAAAATTGTTTAATTTCACCGGTTTAGTACTTTGGCTAAAGTGTTAGTTCAAATAAATCATTATTATAAAATTCTTTTATGAGGATTAAGAATGAGAAATTTAATAAAGATGATTTTGAACTAATAATATTCCATTAGGACATTTATGACTGCGGTTTGTTCTAATTGAAAACATTTTGTAAAATGTTTTGATGAGGAAATAAGGGTGGCATATCAATGTGAGGTGTACCACGGGATAAGGGTGGCATATCAAGGAGATCTAGATCTACCTTTGGATATAAGGTTGGCATCTGTATGTGTGATGAGTGAGATAACTCTTACTATTATATCCTTTAAGAATATTGTGATTTGGAATCTTTATTTCTTTGTGATTTAAAGATTTAGAATCTGGGTTCTTATTGGAAATCATAGTGTGAATGTTATTGAGAAGATGATAACAGGTTTTAGCCTGAAAATTTGAACAAACCTTGTTTTAATTGAAAAGGTTTAAAAGTGGCATTATGTGAAACCTGGTTACTCCAAACCTATTTGGGTTTAGGTATGTTATTTAAAAGCTGAGTGATTGGCTTTGGAATTGGAAATGTATTGTTATTATTTTTTACTTGTTCATATATTTGTTATATATATGAAAAGTTGATTTAAAATATATTTTGGTGATTTTCACCTTGCAATAATGCATTTGACTTCAAAACAGAAACTGCAAAACAAAAACTGCAAAACTGACTTTGTCTGTTTCTACACATCGGATGGTATTGAATACATATTTTATTTCTTCAATCCAACACATGGCTTTAATTGGATCCCTTTTCCCCGAGAAGGTTGGTGGTTTGCATGTTAAGAACATCTTAATATCTCCTTCTTTATTATTGACAACCGGGACTGGTGGATTAATCTCAACTCTACTAGTCTCGATTCTGGTAGGAATCCCCATAATGGAGGTCAAGGTTTCCCTTAGCTTTCCTATTTCTTCAGCCAGCATGTCACTAGTTACATATTCTTGTTAAGGCACCTGTTCCTGGTTCATATTCTCATAATTTGATTCTCCTTGATCTACATTGACATCAGCCTGGCTAGCTCTGCTTCTTGCCCTTTGCTTTGGCCTCTGCTTCTACCTCTGCCTCTGCTCTCAAATGTACCAACAGGGGCAAGAATAGGAGAATCCTCTTCCTCATTGGGATTGGGGCTGGCAATCCTTTCAGACCTTCTAGATCTACTAGTCATCTTTAGATATCAAAGTTAATAAACATATTTTCACATTCCCAAATATAATGAAGTGTCCAAGTTCAGTTACGTACCTGTAGATTCAAGACCAGATGTAATCAAAAAATACCTTACACACTGATCTCTTAACTTATTATATTTATTCCAAAGGTGCTAATTATTGGCTAGGACCCTAATATGCAATGAAACAGTTTAAGTCTAGGCATCATGGATGTGAATACCTAAATCCCTTTAACTCAAGCTCTGATACCAATTTCTGTAACACCCCCAAAACTCATATTGCATATAACACATATTTCATTCATAATATACATGTTTAAGCCCACAAATGTCCATAATACAAGTCTCCAATACCAAATACACAACTCAAAAATTCCAAAATACATGCTCTTGTATTTATAACATCTATTCTCCAAAACACATCCAAATATGATCTTCATAAAGCTAAGCACATAGGGAAATGAATCACATTTTCCCTATTCCTTTACTATCATTATAATCTGCATTTCCTATAACACATTTTTGAAAACACAAAATTGAGGGTTAGACTTAGAGCTCTAGTGAGATTCCCTTTTTCCATGTAGTTACAGTGTGATAACCACCAAAACATTTATTCGAATAAAATCATTTCACATTTCAACATGTAAATCCACATTCTGTTTGAGTCCATCGGACTTCTGGTTCCATAGACAGACTTAGAAAATATTTCAACAAACAAGAGGACCATAGCTCCTCTAGTTCCACTATCAGAGCTTTTGGTTAAGCCAACCAGAGCCTCTTACTCTGTGGAAATTATCAAATAATTCATAGATCAATCTCATAGATAATAAAATATCTTTTCCATAGGTAAAAACACATTTTTGAAAAAGATCTTGTATGACCAGAGCTCTGGTTCTACTTGCCAGAGCTTCTTGCTCAAATCGCAAGACTCAACCAGAGCTTCTGGTTCATAATGCATGACCAACCAGAGCTTCTAGTCCAACCCGCATAGGCCAACCAGAGCTTCTCTGGTCTGTCATACTTGTAAGAAACTTCCCAAGTATTAAAACCTTTTCTTGAAAAACTCTTAAAATATGATTTTGACAAAGAAGCTTTTATTTATAGATATAGAGCCTCTAGTACAACTAACACATTTAGTAGAGACTTGCATAATCCTTAAATCAACGTCTAGAACCCTCTGGTTCTATAATGAGGACCAACCAGAGCCCCTCTCGTTCCTTTAAAGGAACAACCAGAGCCTCTATGGTTCTTCTAAAATCAAGCATGTGATCCAAAATAGATTATATCCAAAACCAATGGCCATGGGCCAAGTTTTCCCCTTCTCAATAACATCAATACTATCATTTCTAATAAGAACAACATCTCTGAGTCCTCAAATCACAAAGAAGTAAGAACTCAAATCTATTGTAATCTTAAAACACATAATAGCAAGAGCTATAATAACCACACACAATTGCCACCCTTATATCCCATGGTACACCTCTCCTTTATATGCCACCCTTATTTCCTTATCAAAATCTATGGATTAGTTCCAAACGAAGACAGACAGAAGTCACAACCGTCTTGATGAAACATCCTCCATATTTTTATCCATAAAATCTATAGATTAATCCCAAACGAAGAGAGACCGAAGTCACAACTGTCATCATGAGATGTCCTCTATAGTTTTCAACAAATAATGGTTTCCAAAAACAGTTTTGTCATCAAAACCTTCAAACTCGAGAACAATCTGTTCTTTCATAATTTTCCATATATCATATTCCTTTTAAAACTTTAAAAAAAATATCATCTTCCAAAATTGTTTTAAAGCACAGTTACTGTTTCATCTTCCCAAAACAGTTTCAAACTTCTAATCATAAACACTTCGTTTAACTGTTAGAAAACAGCTTTTACCAGACTCTTTCAAAATCACAAATTCCCGAACTCAACAGTTTATATAATTATAAATATAAAGGTTTTAGTTTATCAAAACTCACCTTAACAAAATAGATTCTATAGGTTTAAACACATAGCAATTCTTTCAACCACACACAGGTTCTCCTTCAAGAACACTTTTACCGCCTCAAGCTCTTTTCTTTCTAAAAATACTTCTTTTCAAAAAACAAAAGGATAAGATAAGATTTTTATCTTATCTCTTTCTTTTTATACCTCTAATTAAGGCGGTGATGATATTTTACCAATATAAAACTCCTGGGTGGTGGAAGCTTTAATATTTTAAAACCAACCTGTTTTAACCATGAAGGTTGTATTTTATATGTTATAATAATATTTTCACATAACATATTACCACATATCTGCCTATACCCATTTAATATTTCCACATGTATGTTCAGTATCACGTTATCGCACATATGCACACCATCCACGCATTTATATTAAAATAACATGCATGTGTATCGCATATTTCACATAATAACCATATAAGGTTACCATAACCCAGGTTGCTGAAAACCCGGTTATAACATTATTAACTGTGGATGCGGCGGAAGTTATAGAACGAAATAAAAACCGACAGTCTGAGGGTAAGATTGTAGAGAAAAGGAAATGGGAAGGGCCTTCATCTAACTTTCGAGGGTCAAAATCGGTAAAGTATGATAATAGAACCGAACAGAAGGTTGGTGAGAAAGTTTGTGCTTAGTGTGGACAGGTTCACCAAGGGGATTGTAAAGCAGACCCAAGAAAATGTTACAAATGTGGCGAGGCGGGTCATTTGTCAAGAAGCTGCCCAGCCACCAGAAGATGTTTTAATTGTAATTCCCCAGATGATATTCGACCTAACTGTCCGTTTTTGAGAACTCCGCAATTGACTATGGGGAGTAATGTATCAGGTACTCTGGGAAGACCCAACGTATCCAGAAGAGGGCAAGAAGGGGCATGGGGTCGGTCTTTCCAAATGACAAAGAATGAGGCAGAGGCCGCGCCAGATGTAGTAACAGGTACCTTCTTCCTGAATTCTATACGTGCCAAGGTGTTGTTTGATTCCGGTGCAAACTTTTCGTTTGTATCACCATAGTTTGCTTAATTTGCATGTTTGAATTATGTGCTACTTAATGACGAATTAGTAGTTGACACTGCTAATAGTCAGGAATCTGTTACTAGTGTATTCAATAAATGCATTATTGTTATTGAGCGGTGTGAGCTACCAATTCAGTTGTTCCCAATGCCGATGAAAGAGCTTGATTTAGTAGAAGTTATGGATTGGTTGGCAGGACATCAGGCCAATATTATTTGTAATAAGAAGATGATCATAATCATATTTCCAGACAGAGGATCAATTGTTATCTATGGTGATCGCCAAAATCATCATACTAGCCTTTTGTCTGTATTAAAATCCCGAAAATGTACTCGAAAGAAGTGTCAGGGATGTTTGGCGTATATTATTGATGAAAATAAAGAGAAAGGAAAGCAGAAATTGATTCCAATTGTTAATGAATACCCATAAGTCTTTCCAAAATATTTGTCTGGTTTACCGCTGGACAGACTTATCGAATTCAAAATTTATCTCTTTAACAGGAGCAACATCAGTAGCCAAGGCACCGTAGCGGTAGGCTCCCTCGTAATTGAAAAAACTGGTTACTCAGTTGAAGGATCTGCATGATAAAGGATTCATTTGACCCAACACTTCGCCCTATGGTGCTCCGGTCCGTTTCGTTAAAAAAAAAGACGGATCTATGCCGATGTGTATAGATTATCAGGAATTGAATAAGTTGACAATCAAGAATAAGTATCCTTTGCCAAGGATTGATGACTTGTTTGATCAACTGGTGGGAGCGAGTTATTTCTCAAATATCGACTTATGATCAGGGTATCATCAGCTTAAGGTCAGGGAGGATGACATCGCTACAACAGCTTTCTGAACTAGGTACGGGCATCATAAATTCTTAGTTATGTCATTCGGTTTAACTAATGCTCCCGCATCCTTTATGGATTTAATGAATAGGGTATTGTTAGCTCTCATTCCTTTAATGTAAAAGTATAGAAAAAGTAAAACAACAAGTGTTGACAGAAGTTGATCTGTTACAGAAGACCTTAGAGGACCATCAACAGAAGAAGCTCTTTTGTACAAAGTTAAAGTGACAGAACCTCTGTCTTCATCCACAGAGGTTCTGGAAACTTGTCCTCTGCTAAGACAATGTTACAAGCAAAGACGACAAAACCTCTGTCGTGTCTCACAGAGGTTCTGGAAGATGTTCCTCTACTGCATACGCTTCATGTCATATCCAGCAGAGCCTCTGTGATGTTTCACAGAGGGTCTGCAGCTAGTCTTCTATGTAGATTATCTTTAGCTAGTTTTACTTAGGTCTTTTAGCTGCTCGTGTCTTGCACGTGATCTTGTCTGTAATCTGTTTCAGATGAACGACTTAGATTTAATTGCTTTAGGTCGTGTCTGGAAACGGTTATTTGCTTGTATAAATAGCAGTGTAGGCCTTTGTATTTCAAGTGCTTCCAGATTTGTAATCGTCGACATTTTCAATCAATTGAAAATCATTTGAAACAATTCTCTTTGTGTTCATTATTTGTTCTTCATTGTGTTCTTACWGTTTCTACCTGTTTGATTGATATTGTTTCCGCTGCTCTACWACTGTCAAACCGATCATTCAAGTAAGTTTTAGTACCAAGAATTGAGTTATTCGATCCAACAATTGGTATCAAAGCAGGAATCAAGTTTTAATTTGATTATTTCTGTTCTTGGTATTCATCCTTTTTCGACTCTAGAACACAAAAACTTCCTCTCCAAGTTTACTCTGATTTTCACTGTTTTATCAATTTTCTCCTATTTCCTTTTGATTCTTCTTCAATCAATGGCGAATACGGCCAATGCTTCCTTCATGAGTACGAGTTCACAGTCTAAACCACCCACGCTCATTCGTGAGGAATTTCCTCAATGGAAAATCCGAATGGTGAGTTTTCTTGAGGGTATTCATCCTAGGATTTGCGAATTCCAGTACAATCCTCCTTATGTTCCAATGAACCTCATTCCAAGAGTTCCTGCAACTCAAACTACACCAGAAATACCTGAGCATTACGAGCCTCGACCCGAAGCAAACTGGAGTGATGAAGACAATAACGAATATCATCGATAAATACAATAACGAATTTATCAAGATATTCCTTACATACTGTGACATTCTATCATTTCGGAGTTTCAAGTTAGCATTTTTTTTATAGATCCTACATTTAGAATTATAAATTTATTAGGATCTAGCCATGGTGGTTAGAGTACATCTGACTTAGTACCCAGAATTTTTAGCTTGGAAGATCCGCCTCAGCAGGCAAATGATAAAGTTAACTTATGTAATGCCAAATATTTTAGAATCGTTCCAAATAAAACAAAGTTGATATTATAAACTTTTAAAATTAAAAGACAAAAGTCCCATTTGAATGTCCACTTGATTTATCAAAAGATGGAGTTTTGGGTTTAATAATGTCATTCTATTTATGTTGGGTAAATATTTTAGTGGGCTTATTCTTATAAAAAAAAATAGAAGTTTTATTTAGTTTGGGCCTTTAGAGGCCAACCCATTTAATTTATTAAAATCCTTGTATAAATACCCCTCATCTTTTGAAAACTCTCATTTTCTTTATCGCCAACCTGAAACTGTTCATCTCTCTCTAAACCCTCTATAAGTTCAATCACTCTCCAGCCGAACCTACCTTCCAGCAAGCCTTTAGAAATTCTCTCTCTCAATCTTGAAGATCCTTCAAGAATATAAGAAAGAGGTACGATACTAGTTATTTTAATTTTTTGTAAAATATCATGAGATTGTGTCTTATTTCTTCCACATCTCAGCCATATAGTAGAATTTTCTGGACATCAAAGATGGGAGATTATTCATCGAAAACATGAAAATGTTTTCAAAAAGGATAATAATATATGATCCATGTCCCTTGAACTCCAAAGTAGGAAAGGGAAACCTTTTGCATGTGAAGTTTAAGCATGTAAAGCTATGTTTTGAAGTGTTAAAATCTTGCATCCATCTTTAATCTATCCTATTTTCTTCGAAAACTCAATGGAATCGAGAAAA
>NW_020200914.1:85221-86357 GCF_001531365.2 Cynara cardunculus var. scolymus
TTTTGGAAGGTTCCTATTTTTAGAGTTTCGAGGAACCCAAAAATATTTGGAACATAATTTATAATGTGTCCAAAAATCAGCTTTTGAGTAAAAGATTTTGATTTCTTTTATTTTGGACTATTATTAGTTTATTAATAAAATATCAACTTTATTTCCTAAAATCCGATGGCATTACATAGGGTGCAACTTGACTCTCTATTTTCGTCTAGAGCTCATAGGAGATCTGAATGTGGGATGTTGGTTTATTTTGGAAGTCAGGGTAGACATTGAAAGCTTCAACCTTCATTTACTGGGATATTCATCATCAAACCTGTGAGTTCTCGCGGCCCCACTTTTAATGCTTTGTTTATTGTTTTGGGGGACAAGCATGAGATTAAGCAAACTATGCATGTTACTTGTTTGAAACCATTGGACTAAGGAACTTCTTAGTCAAGTTTTGTTTGAAACCATTGGACTAAGGAACTGCTTAGTCAAGTTTTGTTTGAAACCATTGGACTAAGGAACTGCTTAGTCAAGCTTTGTTTGAAACCATTGGACTAAAGAACTGCTTAGTCAAGTTTATTATTGTAACGCCCCAACCCACACATTGCATGTAATACACATTTCACACAAAGGAAATACATAATATCATTTCATTCGGGTCCCTTAGTACAAGAATCTAACATGACCAATTACAAGGTCCAAAATTTTGAAATACATTTCTTGTATTAATAAACCAACACTGTACAGCAAAGACTGATCTTCATGCATAAATGCATATAGGAAAATATTACACCTTCCCCTTTCCCTTACCATCTGTACCTCCTGCAACACATAGTTAAAATCACAAAACGAGGGTTAGACCGAAAGGTGTAGTGAGATACCCTATTTATGTTATTGCGGGGTATAAATCACCAAAAACTTTTATGGAAAACAACCTTTCATATGTATAACAAATATATGAACAATTAAAGACATA
This sequence comes from Cynara cardunculus var. scolymus, assembly GCF_001531365.2. NCBI lineage: Eukaryota > Viridiplantae > Streptophyta > Magnoliopsida > Asterales > Asteraceae > Cynara > Cynara cardunculus. The sequence goes on from NW_020200914.1 coordinate 86,180, forward strand.
ACACCAGATTATAATATCTTTTCCAGCTAAACACTTAGCTATTCAAATCTCATACCTTTGTACTAATCAGGTTTCATATAATGCTATTTTTTTAAACCTTCTCAAATCAAACAAGGTTTACATAAAGCTTCAGGCCAAACCTGATATTTTCTCCTCAATAACATCCAAACTATGATTT
>NW_020200914.1:86593-88538 GCF_001531365.2 Cynara cardunculus var. scolymus
CAAATAAACCGCAGTCATTGAAATTATTATTAAAACAAAATCATTTATTTCAAAACTTCCTTTTTATGATAAAATAACATTTCTTATTGAAAACACAACATTACATCAAATCCGGTCAATCTTGACTTAGCCGGACTTCAAATCCGGTCAACTATCCGGACAACATAGCCTAAGCTTTGTCCGATTTAACACATAAACAAATTTCAACTTTGTCCGGATAACAAATCCGGTCAATACCCCGCATAAAGCTTGAACGATTTATCACTTAGAATATAAACCATCTTTGTCTGGATAACAAGTCCGGACAATACTCCGTTCACAACTTAACCGGTTTAAAACAAACCGGACAACAAATCGTCCACCCTTTGTCCGATTTAAAACAATCCGGTCAAATCTTGTCCGGTTTAATATCCGGATAAACACTTAGAGCAAAAAGACTGATTTCTATCCAAATTCAAACAAAATTCATATGAAACCAGTAATAATCTTTATGCAAAAGAGTTTTAGAAACTACTCACCTTATGCAATCATATGAGATTCAATCTTATTGAAATCAAGCACTTGCAATTCGATCAACCTCACTTTAAACTTTTACACACTTTTTAAAAAATGGTCAGGAAAAGAGATATGAGGATCTCACCCTCATATTTATACTTTCTAAATAAGGTAAGGCGGCTAAACCGCCCTTACCATACATGTATGCACATATACACTATGCATATATATATAAATATATACACATCCATTTCAAATACATATACCATGTATATATTTTCATACACATAATCACATTATGCACATAATTTTCACATACCAGCATGACTAAACGTATTAATTTATCATGCTATCACGTAATCATTTAATCAGATAATCACATATTATTTACCTTGGGTGATAACCAGGATCCGGTTATCACATTATCCACCCCTCAAAAGATTTCCGTCCTGGAATTCCTTTAATTAAAAATCCATGGGTATTCTGATCGCATCTTTGATTCCAATTCACATGTTGCTTCTGGTCCTTTGTGAAACTTCCACCGAATTTTAACTAGACTTATTTTTTTTGTTTCTCAACACCCTGATCTTTCTGTCGATTACGGCTTTCGGTGTTTCTTCAAAATTCAGCTTACTGTCTAATTGAATTTTTGGTAATGGTATAGCTAAACTTGGATTAGCCAAACATTTCCGCAGATTCGACACATGAAAAGTGTTGTGAATCAAACTCAGCTCTTCTGGCAGCTTTAACTGATATGCTACTGGCCCAATTCGTTTACCTATTCTGAATGGCCCTACATACCTCGGACTGAGCTTTCCTTTCCTTCCAAATCTGACAACACCCTTCCATGGCGAAACTTTTAACATTACAAAATCACCTATACCAAACTCAATCGGCTTTCGACGATTATTTGCATAACTTTTCTGGCAATCTTGTGTTGTTTTGATTCTTTCATGAATTTGTTCGATCTTTTCAGAAGTTTCTTGAACAATTTCAGGACCCGTTAGCTGTTTCTCACCCACTTCATTCCAACACAACGCCGTTCGACATTTACGTCCATACAACACTTCATACGGTGCCGCTTGGATAATTGAATGATAACTTTTGTTATATGCAAACTCTATTAATGGCAAGTGATCTTCCCACGATCCCCTGAAATTAATAATACAACTTCTCAACATATCTTCGAGAGTCTGAATAGTTCTTTCACTCTGTCCATCAGTCTGTGGGTGATAAGCTGTAATTATCGGATTTCAGATCCCAAAGCTTTCTGTAATCCTCCCCAAAACTTTGAAGTAAATCGACTATCTCTATCAGAGATAATAGACAAGGGAACACCGTATCTGGTAACAATTTCTTTGATGTAAATCTGCACTAACTTTTCTAAAGAGTATTTCTCTCTTATTGGTAGAAAATGCGCAGATTTAGACAAACGATCAACAATTACCCA
>NW_020200914.1:89098-92246 GCF_001531365.2 Cynara cardunculus var. scolymus
AAATCATCTTACCCAACCTTTCTGATTTGATAAGATCTTCTTTCATAGCTTCCTTCTGACATCTCAAAACTTCTTCATGAATATTAGGGACTAAACTTATTCTCGTTGCCACCATTTTAATGGTCCCGCTCCTTTCTTTTCTACTTAAAGCGTCAGCTACCACATTGGCTTTTCCTGGATGGTAAAGGATTTCACAGTCATAATCATTAACAAGTTTAATCCACCGACGCTATCGCATATTTAAATCTTTTTGGCTGAATAAATGCTGTAGACTCTTGTGATCTGTGTAAATCTGGCACTTTGTTCCCAAAAGATAATGATTCCAGATTTTTAGAGCGAATACTACCGCAACTAACTCCATATCATGAGCTGGATACTGTTTCTCATGCTCTTTCAATTGTCTTGACGCATAAGAAATTACTTTTCCTCTTTGCATTAGAACACATCCCAATCCTAACTTTGAAGCATCGATGTATACCACAAAGTCTTCAGATCCATCTGGTAGAGTTAACACCGGCGCACTACAGAGGTGATCCTTTAATAGTTGGAAAGCTTCTTGTTGTTCTTTTTCCCACTGAAACTTAACATTTTTCGAGTCAATTTGGTTAATGGCACGGCTATTTTAGAAAAGTCTTGAATAAACTTCCGGTAGTAACTTGCCAAACCCAAAAAGCTACGGAATTCAGACGGAATTTTCAGAGCTTCCCATCTTGCAACTACTTCTATTTTTACTGGATCTACTTGTACTCCAGCTTCTGAGATAACATGACCCAAAAATTGAACATCTCTTAACCAGAATTCACACTTGGACAATTTAGCATACAATAACGAATTTATCAAGATATCCTTACATACCCTATTCATCAAATCCATAAAACTGCAGGTGCATTAGTTAAGCCGAATGGCATAACTAAGAATTCGTGATGCCCGTACCTTGTCCTTAATGCTGTTATGGCAACATCTTCTTCCCTGACTTTAAGCTGATGATATCCTGACCTCAAATCGATTTTGGAGAAATAACTTGCTCCCACCAATTGATCAAACAAGTCATCAATCCTTGGTAAAGGATATTTGTTTTTAATTGTCAACTTATTTAATTCACGATAGTCTATACACATTTGCATAGACCCATCCTTTTTCTTAACAAATAAGACCGGAGCACCACAGGGCGAAGTTCTAGGCCTAATAAATCCCTTATTAGTTAAATCTTTCAACTGTGCCACCAATTCTTTGAATTCAGATTGAGCTAAACGGTATGGTGCCTTTGCTACTAGTGCAGCTCCTGGTACAAGATCGATTTGGAATTCAATGACTCTATCTGGTGGTAATCCAGATAAATCTTCTGGAAAGACTTCTGCATATTCACTAACAATTGGAATTAATTCTTCTTTTCCCTTTTCTTTACTCAGATCAATTACATATGCTTTACATCATTGGCACTTCTTTCGAATACTTTTCCGGGCTTTCATAACTGACAAAATACTGACGATCACCATAAATAACAATTGTTCTCTGRTCTGGCAGAATAATCCTGATTATTTTTTGATCACAAACAATACTAGCCTGATACTTTTCCAACCAGTCCATACCCACTACTACGTCAAATTCTTTCATTGGCATGAGAAATAACCGGATCGGAAATTCACAGTCCTCAATAACAATACTACATTTATTGAACACACTAGTAACAGTCTCCTGACTATTAGCAGTATCAACTACTAATTTATCATCAAGTAGCACAGAATTCAGACATGCAGTTTGAGCAAACAATGGTGATACAAACGAAAAGTTTCCACCCGAGTCAAATAACACCTTAGCACGTATTGAATTCAGGAGGAATGTTCCTGTTACTACATCCGGTGATGCTTCTGCCTCATTCTTAGTCATTTGGAAGGATCGTCCCCGTGCCCCTCCTTGCCCTCCTCTATTCATAGTAGATCTTCCCCGTGTACCCGACGCATTACTCCCCATCGTTAACTGCGGAGTTCTTAATAATGAACAATTTGGTCGAATATGATCCGAAGAATTACAATTAAAACATCTTCTGTTAGCTGGGCAGTTTCTAGACAGATGACCCGCTTCACCGCACTTGTAACATTTCCTTGGATCCATCTTGCATTCACCCTGCTGAACCTGTCGGCACTGTGAGCAGACTTTCTCACCGATCTTTTGTTCTGATCTGTTATCATATTTTACAGTTTTCGGCCCTCGAAAAGATGAAGGCCCTTCCCATTTTCTTTTCTCAACAACCATTCCTTCTGATTGTCTATTCTAAATTCGTTCAGTCACCTCAGCTGCCTCTACTGTTAATGGAAAAGTATTGGGCTTCATAGCAATAACAAACACTCTAATTGAGGGTTTCAAACCCCAACTATACCTCTCTATCTTCCCGGATTCAGTTGAAACATAATGTTCGACAAAACGAGAGTATTCAATGAATCTATCGGTATACTCCCGAACTGTTCCATTTTCTTGCTCTAACTTCAAGAAATCCTCCTCCATTTGTCTCATTGCTGTTTTGGGACAGAATTGATTCTTGAATCGATCCATGAATTCTACCCAGGACAGAGTTTGTAAAACATCCGTTCTGGTAGACGATTCAACTTCCCACCAAAATAAAGCATTTGACTTTAATACAGAAACAGCAAATCGAACTTTATCTGTTTCCGGGAACCGAATGGTGTTGAATACAGATTCCATCTCCTTGATCCAGCACATAGCTTTCACTGGATCTCTCTCCCCAGAAAAGGTTGGTGGTTTGCATGCTAAAAACATTTTAATATCTCCTTCCTTGTTGTGAGTGATTGGAGCAGAGGGATATACTTCTACTCTTTCCGTTTCCACCCTAGCCGGTATTCCCATAATAGATGTCAGAGTTTCCCGCAATTTCCCCATTCCCTCTGCCAACATATCTCTGGTTATATATTCTGGGTGTGGTGCCGACTTTTTCTGAACATTCCCAGAGTGGGATTCCTCATGTTCAGAATGTATTTCTGTCCAACCACTTCCCTAAGACTGGTTTCTTCCTCTACCTCGTCCCCTTGGTCTTCCCAGACCTCTATTTCCAGACATGCTAGTCGGTAGATTTACGGGTGTTTCTTCCCTTTCCTCAGATTCTGGACAAGCCACTCTTTCAGATCTTCTAGTT
>NW_020200914.1:93375-98715 GCF_001531365.2 Cynara cardunculus var. scolymus
GAATTATAATGAAAGGAATTACAATGTAAAAAATTACAATGTAAAGAATTACAGAGTAAAGAATTACAAAACTTTAAATGACAAAAATTATGAAGTACAGGCCGGGTCCTGGAACAGAAGAGAGTCACACTTCAGACTCTGGGAAGTCGTCTACTGCGCACAAGAAATCGGACTTGACAGTTCTATAGACGTTGAAGATGAACTCTCTGAAGTTGATCTGAGTTTTAATTGCTTCCAAGAGAGGAGACACTTCGCCAACCCTATAATGTCTGTTATCCACCTCTGCCAATAAGCACTTGAAGATCCATTCCAAAGTCTCTGTTGCATACTTGTGAGCTTCTGTGGGGTCAAAGAATCTTAGTAGCTTATCCTTGTCCAAATACACAAACCCAAACATGGGATTGTGTAGAATGGTGTTTGGATAGTACTTAGATGCCCAACTTGGCCTGATGTAAGGAGGAGTGATCTTCAGATTCTTCTGTGCTAGTCGCATGGCCAACTCAAAATCCTTCTGGTTGTAGTACATCACTTGCGCACGCATAACTTCAATCAGCCTTCTGAGGGAAAGTTGGTATGTTGACCTCCTCCCCATGTAGATATTAAGGATTTTGTGCATATAAATGAGATCATACACGCAGAGGTTATGCAAATCAGCATCAGTGAACGTGTAGATATTACGGTCTTCTCTCCTTACAACGTATTATGAATACAACACAACCTTCTTTAATAGAGTCCTTGGTGAAATTGACACCAAAGATGTGATCTTGTGGCGCGAGAAGGCCTGCTCACGAGGCCTTGTTAACCTTGAAAAGTGGAATTTGGCATAGGCAGAGGGGATATCGGTGAGCTCTGGATCGTAGGGTGGCTCTGTGTCTGTCACATAGTATTTCCAAATGAGCATTTCCTCTGGAGTGGTGACGGGCTCTGTGCTAACATTCATCATGGGAATGTTGCTCATAGATTATAGAATTTTAGAGACCCGTCCCCCTTGTGTAGACTCTGGCATTTTCTTTTCTTCTTCTTCTTCCTCCAGGATAGGCCTCTGGGTTGATCCCTCTGCAAGGATGGGCTTAACGGTTCCTTGCAGAGCATCGAACGTACCCGTGGACGTTGTTTGTTGGACTTGTGGGACTTGGACTTCTGGGAAATTGGATGTTGTGGCCTCACCTTCTCTGTGGTGCATAGGTGCTCTGCTCTTCTTAGCCCTAGCCTCTGCCAGAGAAGTCTTCAAAGCTTTAAGGAGCTCAGGTTCATGAGCATATTCTTCTTCATTGATTGGCTCTGGAGTTTCTATGCTCGATGAACCCTTCTGCGAAGATTCTACAACAATGGCCTTTCCCTTGCCTGTAGGCTCTGCAGCCTTTTTCTTTCCTTTGTCAGCAGCTGTAGGCTCTCCAATCTTTACACCTTTGGCAGGTGCTTTGGCGGCTGTTTTCTTCTGTGCTTCTAGGGCCTTGGCCTTCTTCTTTTCCTCCTTTTTCTCCCCCTCATGACGATCATCATCACGCTTGTGATCGTCATGGCTCTGTACGGCTTGGGCCTTGTATGTTTTAGGGGAGCCCTCTGCAAATGACGCAGAATCTTGGTGGCCGCCTTGTACATTTTCTCTATCACCTTCTCGGCACCCGCAGAGGCATTCATCACATCAAGTTCTGTGGCCAATTTGAGTTTGGAGACGGTGCTGAGGACTTCTGCACGAAGGAGGTCACCTTCCTTTACGAGCTTGGAGGTGCAGTCTCTGATGAGATCGTTGGATGTGAGTATCTCCATTTTAAGTGCTCCGAGATGGCCGGTCACAGAATCCCCTAGGACATCCACCATAGCATCCAGTTCTCTGCGAGTAGCCAAGTGGTTGATGTTTGCCCTTGAGGTTGACAAGTCGATTCCATAGGTGACTGCAGAGGAGAACATATCCTTGATTTCGTCTCTGAACGATGAGAAGTTCGTGTAGACTGCAAAGACAAAATCAGCTACAAAATTGGCAGCCATCTCTGCGAGTTCATCCTTGAGCGTTTTTATGGTGGAGGGGTTGAGAGTCATTGCTTGAAAGGCCTCTGTCAAATCGTCCTTCTTGATGACAGAGCTCTGAAGGGTTGCCAATGTATTCTTCATTTCTGTATTGGTGGCAGATACCTCCTTCAGAGCCTCTCTAAGCGTTGTCAGATCCTGTGGCTGCGAACGGGAGATGAACAAGCTTTGCAACTCATCCATCTTTTTGAACAACTCTGTGGCAAAGGCGTTTAGCTCCTCCTTTGTCACATAGTCATTCTGGGTACTCGGACCACCAACACATGGTGATCCTTTGGCCTCGGAGCGTGAGGCGCCCTCAGCGGCTGGCATTTTGTAGCCTGTTCGGGGACTTCTACCGTATCCTCGAACGTCTCCTTGAGGAGCGCCTAACGGTGTTGTGTAGATCTCGTATCCGATAGTTTTAGAGCCTAATCGAACATTTTGATCTAGTGGAGACAGAGGGTGTTCTAGACCTTCAGCCTCTGTGAACCTCACCTGTGCCTCTGAAGCACGTTCCGGTTGATCACTATGTGAAAAGACAACAAATGTCTCTTGGTGTACTGTCGAGTCCTTGGGCGATTGGACTCTTATTGTAAAACCTTCACCCTTTTGAGAGGGTGAGGGAGTATGTTGTGGCTCCCCAGATGTGCGATCCACAGAGGACGAAAGAGTGTCCTCTGCGGCGGTAGGCTGGCTTGGGTACGACATGTGCAAGCCTTCTTCAATAGAGGTTCCCTCTAGAACAGGGCCTCTAGATACGTGGGTTGCACTAKRATGTGGGMTAGGATGTGTGCCTTTGGCATCTTTTACGCCCTCGCCGAACTCCTCTACCTCTTCTTCTTCTTCGTCATCTATGATGACCTCTGTCCCAAACTGAGATGGATCGATTGGTGCTTTGAACTCTTTCTGGATATTTGACAGAACATCCTGAATTTGTTCTGTTGGGGAGACGTTAAGTACCATTTTACGCAACCTTTTGCGTTTTGGAGTTGGTGCAGCCGCTGCGGGGCTTTCTTCTGCCATAGCCTCTGTGACCACAGGTTCTGTGATCACAGGCTCTCTTGGTTCAGCCTTCTTTATTTTTCTCTTTTTAGGCTTTGGCAGAGCTGCAGTTGGGCCCTATTCCTCTACGGGCCTCTTTTTCGCCTTTGACTTCTTCACAAAAGAGTCGGTACCCTTCTGTGTCTTGGTCTTCTTGCAAGGGGGTGATGGGATTCTAGTGGGATGCTCACTCACCTCACCAGCCACTACTGGCTCCTCCGTTCGTCCCTCTACTCTCATTTTTTGATCTCAATACCTAAGGGGACACCTATTCGTGGCGGGGTTACAGGGACCGGTTCTAGTCGCCTGTTTGCACGTCTATAGGATTTTCTGTCATGGTGGCTCAAGTACCTGAGCATGGCCTTCGATAATGGTCTTGGGCTTCTGTAGCCATGCTCAWGCTCTGTTGGTCTRAACTCCTTGAAAGGGTATAGCTTTGYGTTTGGCTCCACAGAGGGCAATCTTGCTGCCAGAAGGTCTCCAAAAGCAAGACCAAGGAATCGTTGAAGGATCAAGTTTGGCTGGCTCATGTCCTCCTTGGCCTTCTTTTGGGCCTGAACCTTCGTCTTCTCTCCTCTCTAACTGGCGCATTTTTTCTTGATGAKCCCAATCATGTCCTCGAAGATGAGTTGGGCGTAGTCCAGAGGGAGGTTGAAGTAAATCCCGTAGAGGATGGACAACATAGTGTGGGATGTTTGATCGTGGCTACCTACCTTCCCTGTGAGGCAGCAATTGATGATGGAGAAGAGTGTATTCCACACAAGGGGTAGTCCCTTACGTTTAAACTGTGTCCTTTTGGTGATTGGCGTAACATAGGAATGAAGTTCTAGGAATTGGATTAATTCCTCRTCTGTAGGAGTGGCGGCAAAAGCATTCAGATTAAGTTCTTGGAGAGTAGGTAAGTGAAGAGTAGTTCTTAGGGTTTCCACATTCAGTTCCAGGGAGACAAGGGATTTATTCACAGGGTGAGAGGCGTAACCAACAATGGTTAGCCCTGAATTATCGAGGGTGGTTATATAGTTACTCAACAGAAATTGAGTGATGTAAGTTTCAGGAGTGGGTCGAGTCGCAGTCAAGGCGTAGAAGAGGGGATGGTTTCTTAAAATCTCCATTAATGTGAAGGTATTTTCAGGAAATCCGGAGGGGACGAAGTAATAGTTATTGGGTTTTTTAACCAGAACGATCTTTTCATATTTGTTCTGGACGAAAGAAAGGGCATGAGAGGTTAGGGCTTGAGCCTGAGTTACCTCATTGTCGCTGGAAACGTTTGCGGATTGAGCGGATGTACTGGAAGAAGACATTGTTGCAGGAAGCTTGAGAGTTGCAGGTTTGCAGGTTGCAGGTTCGTATGAGTATTTGAGAGATTATGAGAGCGTAAGGTTTTAATTTTTGGGGGAAGGAGGGTATTTATCGGTAAGGAATTTCAAAAAGTGAACCGTCTATAGTACGAAAGGTCGTGTAATGAGTAGTTTTGGGTGAAATGGTTCAAAAAGGTATGACACGCCGTATTGGGAAGACGCGCGATTGATGACGTGCGCTTYCGTTTTCTAACACGCGCGTGTATGTTCTAACCATTATCCACAGAACCACGCGCACCATATCAATAGACAAAAACTATTAAGAGATTTTTGTCAGAGGCTTAAGGGTTACAAAGCCTCTGTGATATGTGTCGGGCCTTCTTATTAGTGTTACACCTTTATACCTAAACGGTTTTTTATAAAATCCACAGAGAGATGAGTATTTGCTCAGCTCAACTCACAGAGCCTCTGTTAGAAGCACCAGAGGTTCTGATGAGATGTCCTCTGAGAACAAGATACTTCAAACGTTTTTGCACCTTCTGTGGTTTAAGTTTTGAAAAACTCCTCCTCTGAGCCAGCTTCCTTGGCTCCCCCTTGAATAAAAACCATTTTAAAATCCTTAAAAAGAAGCGCCACAGAAGATCCGTTCAAAAAGCCTCTGTAAACAGTCACAGAGGTTCTGTGAAAAGAGTTATGTGAACTAAAACATTTTATTCTTCATGAGGTTTTAACTTTTAAAGCACAAACTCCCCCTTGAACCATGCAAGCCTCTGCGTGATTAAACCTGTCGACTAAAGAATCAAGCGAATGATTATTCAGGAAATTTAAAATATTAAAAAAAAAATTAGAAGAGAAAACTATATACATAAAGAATAGAGAATTAAGACCACCACTACCTAAGACTCTGGACATGACATTCCTATTTTTCCAAAAGGAAATTAAACCTTTTCTTATCTAGGGCTTTTGTAAAGAGGTCAGCCACTTGAAATTC
>NW_020200914.1:104075-105454 GCF_001531365.2 Cynara cardunculus var. scolymus
AGCCATCTTTGGGCTCTTCCTTCCTCTATTCTTCAGCCCTCTGATAGGGCTTCTGCTCCTTCTCTTTCTTCTCAGACCTCTCTCCTTCGTTGAAGCTTCTGCGACTGAAGCTTCTGTACTCCTTCCTGTCTCCACCTTTCCTGTAATCTCTTGTGATCAGTGCATGAGTCTTCATTATCTCCTTCATGGAGACTTCTTCTTCTTCAGAGCTGTTGTCACCGTCAGCAACCAGCACCATCTTCTTATTCTTCTTCTCCTTCTTTGCCTCCTTTACCTCCTTGCCCTTACCTGAGCACCCGTCCTCTGCAACTAGAGCCAGAGGGCCACCCAAATTTCTCTTCTTTTGCATACCTTGGGACTCTTGACTCTTGAGAGATCCAAACAAGTCTGCTAACGTCCATGTCTCAAGATCTAGGATAGCCTTCATGGACATAGTAATATTTGACCATTCATCCCCAAGGCTCTTCAAGAACAGTGAGTTGTTCTCCTCTGTGGTTCTTAGGATACCATACCTTTTACAGTTGCTAATCAACGTGTTTAGCCTAGCATATGTATCCGTAAGAGACTCACCCTCTTTGCCTTGAAACTGTAGTATTCGTCGATGCAAATAGAACCATTGTTCTTTAGCGTCTTCCTTCCACCTTCGATTAATTTCTCCAGTTCTGCCCAGATGTCCATGGACAGTTGACAGTGATCGATACATTTGAAGATGTCATTAGGAATAGCCATGATTAACAAACGTTTACATTTGTTTCCTAATTCGATGATTATTTTGTCTTCATCACTCCAGTTAGCTACGGGACGAGGCTCATAATGCTCTGGTATTTCTGGTGTAGTTTGAGTTGTAGGAACTCTTGGAATGAGGTTCATTGGGACATAAGGAGTGTTGTATAGGAATTCACAGATTCTTGGGTGAATTCCTTCTAGAAAGTTCACCATTGAGGGAATTCCTCACGAATGAGCGTGGGGGTTTAGACTGTGAACCCGTACTCATGAAGGAAGTATTGGCCATATTTGCCATTTAATGAAGAAGAATCAAAAGAAAAGAGGAGACGATTGATAAAACAGTGAATAAACAGGGTAAACAGGTGAAGAAGACGACTGTGTTCTTGAGGAAAAAGGATGAATACCAAGAACAGAAATAATCAAATTAAAATTTGATTCATGCTCTGATACCAATTGTAGGAACGTTTACTCAGTTACTTGGTATGAAGTACTTACTTGGATGATTGATTTAACAGAGATAATGCAGCGGAAATAATGTGAATCAACTCAAGCAGACATCGATAAGAACACATATGAAGATTAATGAAGAACACAAGAGAAGGCTTCAAATGATTTTCAATTGATGAAAATATTGACGATTACAATACTAGAAG
>NW_020200915.1:0-18137 GCF_001531365.2 Cynara cardunculus var. scolymus
CCTTTGTGTGTAACTTAAGATTATTTAGATAGGTTTCTTATAACTTATCTTTCCGCAGACAATCTTGTAAAATCTGTATTGATCTTTTTTATCAATATATATTTTAAATTTGAAAATTGTGTTTGTATTCATCCCCCCTCTTCTACAAACTGTTTAGTATTCTTGTAGACCCTTTGGGACCAACAGTCTTATCTAAAAGAGTTCCAATATGTTTATAGGATGATTTTGGACGTCTTAACAAATTATATGATGTTTTTAAAATAAAGTGTCATATTAGTTATTTTATATAACACGACTTGAAAAAATGTCATATGAGCATAGGTGTCCTATAAATAGATGAGTTTACGGGACACTTCTCAAAATGTTTCTATAAAATAACTAATACGACATTCTATTTAAAGATCATTCTAAAACACTTGTTGAAACGTCAAAAAACATCCTATAAACCTATTGCAACATTTTTAGATAGGACGCTTTATAGTATGGTCTATAAACTTAAGATTTATGAATTATTTCATTCGTCAAATTATGTAACTAATAACCCGCCAACCCAACCCAACCCGCCTCAACCCGTAAGGGTAGGGTTGGGTTGGGTTGGGTTGGGTTATACTTTTGAATGGGTTAGGTTGGGTTGAGATTTTCCAAACCGCCATAATTGGGTTGGGTTGTAAAATTGTTGTAAACCGCCCAACCCAACCCGGGTTCACCCCTACCGGTATCTAATACCCATGATGTATAAGAAGTAGAAAGATTATCTTCTATCACATAGATACCTGAAGTGGATGTTACATTTCCTTTCTTCTTTTCCTGAAGGTAGAGAGGACAATTCCTCTTCCAATGCCCGGGTTTGTTGCAGTGAAAGCACTCACCCTCCTTAGGTACAGTTACCTTGGGTTTCTTAATGCTTCCTTTTGGCTTCGAAGATTTAGAAGTGGGTTTGGCAATGGATTTTACTTTGCCTTTCCATTTCTTGTCCTTACGAACCATCAAAATGGTGGATTTGTTCTTTGCATGTTCTTGCTCGGCAGTTCGTAACATGTTGAGCAATTCTGGAAGGGTTTTGTCAAAGTCATGCATGTTATAGTTCATCACAAATTGACTGTAGCTATTTGGCAACGATTGTAAAACTACATCAATGGCTAACTCCTTTCGTAAAGAGAAATCTAGTCCTTCAAGGCGTTCAATATGCCCAATCATTTTAAGCATATGAGTGCCAACGGGACTACCTTCAGACATTCTACAACGGAACAATTCCTTGGATGTTTCATACCTCTCATGTCTAGCTTGCTCTTGGAATAGCAATTTTAGGTGTGTGATCATATTGAACGCCCCCATGTTTTCATGTTGTTTCTAAAGATCAGGTTTCATGGTTATTAGCATTAGACATGAGACGTCCAAAGCATCCTCATCATGGTTTTTGAAAGTGTCCCTTTCAGTTCTTGGACCACTGGAATTAGGCTCTTCAGGGATTTGTTCCTCCAAGACATACAGTTTCTTTTCAGCTTTGAGGACAATTCTCAAATTACGATACCAATTGATGAATAAGTTTTTCTTTCTCAAGAATCGATCGTAAAGTGTTTTTGTTTCCGTTGTTGGTTTATGCTATTGGTAATCTACATAGAAAAGTAGAGTTCTTAGTGCCATGATTATTATTGTTTAATAAGGACTTTCATCAAACAAGCTCCCACTATTTTAATCAAAACAACAACCTTTTTTTATTGTTTCGGAAAACGTCACAAGTTTCTAGCGGGCCAAGATCCATATTTTCATCATCAATCAATTTAGTTTTAGCTAACCGATCAACCAATAATGTTTTAGGTAAGCAACAACATTGCTAATTACATCTCTATGTAACTCTTGGATAGTTGAGTAAACAACTTTTATTTAAATTCATCATATGAATGTTCCCAACTCATGCCTCCAAATCCTTAATTCTATTAGGCTTAATTTGGTTAAGTCTGACCCAAAAAATGGCTTGTAGGAATCCTATGCTTACCTTATCTTACTAAGATTAAAGAGAGYACTCAACTTTAGCATGACCCACCCTTGATGATCAAAGTCTTGATAAGTGTCATGTTTGGAAGGCATCTTAAACTTAATATTTTGGCGAGGGATTTTAGTTAGTTTGAATATACCATTCTTTCTTTTGTGGTAGATCCTTTCCTCATCGCTTGATTCAACCGGAATCCAGATTGGAGGTGGATCACAAAGATCACTTGAATACCTTCCTTTCTTAGGCAGTTTAGACCTTTGTCACAAAACCGGTTGATATCTTGCATGATGTACTAAGACCTTATCACTCGAGATCAACGGTCCATTTTATATCTTATATAAAACCATTTTTCTTTTTACTTTTATCAAAACTCATTTTGATTTGTAAAACTCCTTTTACTTATACATATTAAAAAACATATTTTGTTTTAAAAGATTGTAACAAGTATCACATACAAACAACCACGCATAATATATCACAATATATAAAGCGTAAAAAATGTGAGATGGTTATAGCCCCCTTATGCGATATTCATAGAGCCAAGTATGAATATCATTACATAAAATAAACTTCTATGATTCTAAGTCTTCTTATCTTCGTCACTTCATAATGCCTCCATCTCTCGTTTTTTTATATAAAATATTTACATTTCAATCAAAGAAACCTCGAGTTACATTCGAGGGGATTTTATGTGTTTCGAAATACTTTACATTTTAAAACCGTAAACCTCCAAGGATCCATACGAACCGGAATAAATCGGGTGTTTCGAAATTATACCTCACAGTTAGCGAAACTTTGAATCATAGCAACAAACAAAGCTTGATGCCTCCACGGTATCCACGCGAACAATCTTAATCCTTTGCCTTCTCGTGATGCTAGTCACGGTTTCAAAACTTAGAAAGAAAAGGGAGCATATTGTTGTATGTGGTTTTTAGGAGAAAAAATTGCAAGACCAAAAACTCACTAGCATAAAAAAAATGTCATACATTTTATATGGACATGGGATGTATGGCCTAACCATCACCATACCTCCACCATGCATCCACCATGCTTGAGTGTAAGACCTTCCATGCACCATCACTCTCTTACAAAGCCATCCCTAGTCATCTTTATTTATGTCCAACATAAATAATATCTGATTTTATTTAATCAGATTAAATCGATACAAATCAGATATGATAATTAAACATTTTAATTATTGAAACTCCTTATTCGAATATGTTCAAAGCGTGTGACCCAATGGGTTCTCGACATGTTGGTAATAAATATAAATCTTATATTTATAGTGATAAACAATGAGCGGTATCTAGCAATACATCATCGTTACCCAAATGACGAGAATTAGTGATACAACAAATTATCGGTTTGTAGTCAATTATAGTTTTACATATTTAATTCTTTTGTCCTTGATGTACAGATTGAACACGAGACATTGAAGTGTCATTCTCGTTATGTCCAATCTATAGTTTCTTGATTCCTTAACATACTAATAAAAATAGATAATGATATCTTTTATCAATTATCTAAGCATGCATGCATTTATTTAGTATATATTTATCAAGGGGCCCAAAGACATCACTCCCATCATAAGGGAGGGACAAATCCTATCTCGATACATTCTAATTCTATCATATGATATGCAATATACCCAACTATCATTCTGTCACCCAGTTACGGAATGATTAGAATAAATGTCAAAATACATTACTCACACATAACAAACTCCATGTTCTCAAGTCAAAGAATTACATGTACATTGACCACATGAGAAACACTTATGACACTCACATGACATCCAATGAAGTGTTCTCATAACGAGTCACATCTGATACACAATGTCTCCATTTTGTACCCATATGCATATTCGATATCTCTATATGAATCCCCACATATGCTAGTCATTATCATATTACTTCAACCTTAAACCCGAAATAATATTTAACTAGGGACATTTAGAATACATTATTCTAAGGTTATTTATTATGAATATTAAAACACAGAATATAATATAGACATAATAAAATGGGCAATGCCTTTATATTTATTAATTTCATGAAACAAAACTCAAAGTTACAATCATCATATGATTGGTTTTTGGGCATTCACTAACATACTCTTTTAAGAAACTGTTTTTTATTTAAAAATGTTTTTATTTCTTTTAAATACAAACAAAAGGTTGTAAATTATTCTTCTTCTTGATTTTAACCTAGTTTCTAAATCTTCTTTAAAACGCTATTCTTCTTCTGATTTTTCAAAAGAAAGTTTTTATTTCAAACTTTATCCTAAAGTGCTTACTAACATTAATCTATGAACTATTATTCTTTTATGTTCATCTTGTTTTACAGAAATGGCTGTTGCACCAAGTGTTAACTTTGTTTTGGAAGATTACACTTTTAAGCCAAACAATCATGTGGCTTTTCTAGAAATACCTGCGAACAAACTGCAGTTTGCAGATGCTGCTAGGTTCTTAAAGAACTCGATACTTGGATATGCTCTTATCTTTGAACCAGTAATGGTGAAGGACCTTCTAAAGCAGTTCTGGTACAGCGCCGAACCAAAGACAGTGACAGACAAAGATGGCAACTCAATAATCAAGATCTTCTTCATGGTCAATAACATGAATGTAAGTTTTCTACTCTCAAGGTTGCTCTTCGCCTTCCCAAATCTGTTCACTATGCCAGAGATCTAGATACTAAGGATATTCTCAATATATTGGATGATATACACTAAGTTTAGCCTCTGAAGAAGGACTTCAGCACTGAACTGAACAAGTCGCTGATGAAGATCGAGAAGAAAAGAATGTTTGTTGTATGGCAATATCTATTCTCGCATTTTATTCAGTGCATGGGCAGAAAGACTGGAGGACAAGACCAAGCTTCGAGGGTGGCACTAAACATCGACTGCTTAGTGATCAAAAACATCAACGTTAACTATGCACAGTTGATATTCGACGATCTGGTGCTGAAGTTTAGCAAGTGTCAGCATGAGAAGGTAGTCCCCTACACAAGGTTCCTCAATTCCAATTCCCCACTGAAGGTGACCTGCCTATCTATCGGTTTGGATCAAGAATACTTGATCACAATACAAAGCCCTCAAACATTGACCTATTCGATACCATGTTGAGAATAGCACGTGCCCTTCCTCCTACTTCTTCTTCTTCTTAAGTGGATAAGACTGTGGCAAACCCCCTCAGTCTATCCCGGCCACTTCAACCTCACCCTCTCGTAAGAGGACATAATCTGAAGCTCATCTTAGTCCCTCAAAGAGGGCAAAGAAATCCAAAAAGGGGATGCCAAGCAAGCTAGCTGAGACCTCTCAACATGTCTCAACTATTGAAATAAGCCTTACCCTCGAGGTGCCTTCTAAAACCCTCCAAGGATCTCAGCTATCTCTTCAGATCTGCCATACACGTGACTCCTATCCTAACCACCTTAGTGATCCAAATCACTGAATGTGTGAATACCAGCATAGCCACTGCTAATCCTCCATAAGTTTTCTTAGCCATTCTCTCCCCCCATCCCTCCTTCATCGGTCTCGATTACACGTGTTGATGATGCCATGGTGGTTGTCCCCACCATTGGTAAAGCCATCACCACATGACCTGAGTTCCCTCCTCTCGAAGCACCTTAGATAGTTGTTGTTGATCCTCAAGACAACACATATGAGATGCCCAGTGTTAATCCTTGAGATAACGCTGATGACCCCTCAGGTACGATTCCAATCTCCCTTTCTTTCTTTATTACTAATCCTAAGCTATCTTATGCTCAATGCTCTTTTGACTCTACAGGTTCTTTAGAGAATGAACCCCCAGTCAACGAGGCTGAAGCCTATGACATGGTTGAGGATGTCAAATTGTTGTTGCATGTCGTTGACACTGTCCTAGATAAAATGGATGTTGTGCACAAGGCAATGTCCATCAAGGAAGACCTAACAAACGACCTCTCTGCTATCCAAGTTGAGGTACGTGATGTCAAGGATATGCTGAACGTTGTGAAGACTGAAGTTCAAGTCAACATTGAATATGTCGCTGCACTCTCTAGCAAAGTTGATGAAGTTTAGGCCTAGCTCATCGGGCATGGTGAGCTCCTTCAACAAATCTCCCAACTCCTTCAGCAACCAACACTTGTCCTTGAACCTGCCTACAAAGATGCTGACCGTCAACAGATGGATCGGGTCACTACTTTCAACCTTTTTCAAGCTAAGGCTATCTCCTCCATAGAGGAAGACCTTAGCTCTCTCTTTCATCTCCCAGGTTCTACTCTTGATAATGACAAAGAGGGGGAGAAAGATACAAAGGTGGAGAACAATGACGAGACTGTTGAAGGCACTTTGAATGACGATGCTCCAAACCCTCATGCTGAGGATGCTAGGGAATCTATCCATGATGCCATCAATGATGATGATGAAGATGATATCTTGGTTACTACTGATGCTGACCATGAAGACCTTCATCCTTCAACCTCTGCATTGCCAAATGTTGGTGTTGAAGATGATCAAGAAGATGATAATGATGATGAGGATTCTAAACCTTAACTTCCAAATGCAGGCACTGATCTTGGTGGTGACGATGATAATGACGGCGATGATGATTTCTACATCCAAGCCATCCAAAGACAACCAGCTAAAGGAATCTCCATCCGGGAACCTACTTTATAGGGGGGGAAATCATCAGGGAACCAGCACTCCACTTATAAAGGCAAAGGAGTGGTTGAAGACAATATTGCCATAGTTCTATGGGCAATCTATCCATCTGAGGATGCATTCACCTCTAGGTTTGTACCTCCTTCCTCACAAACTGAAACATCTACTCCTTTCTCTCAATGTCTCTCTACAACAACAAACCCTCCTGGTCTCTCAATCGATCTCCCATCTTTTGAAACCTTAGAGAACGATGAAGATGTTGACAAAGACAACACTCTAATACCCAGGAAGTTGTCTAGACAACTTGAGTATTTAGAATTTGATGAAGACCAGAGGATGGCTCAGATAGTAAGTCAACTCTACCAAACCAAAGTAAAAATTCATCGTCATACCTCTGGTTATGGTGAATTTGATTTCCTTTTAGAAGTTGAACATGAAGAATCCCTCTGTGTTGAAGAAGAGCTGAAGAAACATCAACAACAACTCAAAGACATCTTAGAGTTAGCCAAGGCTCTAGCTGATCAGGCACTTGTACAAGGGAAATTCACGAGGAAAGATCTGCTCAGTGCTCAAGCCAAGCTACTAGAAAAAGTTGAACGTGAACATCATCTAAAGTTGAAGAATAGTGACCTCTCCTGGTGCAGAGAAAAGATCGAGACAAGGATGATCCCACACAAAATCACAAACATCACTATCAGTGGTCGTATGAAAGATGGTGCTCACCTAATCTCAATGATCATATTCTGAGAAGACAAAAATGTTGTCACTAAGTATCCTTCCTTACTCAGTCAATATGGCTTCTACGAATGGCAAGATATTTGGCAAGCTATCTAAAGATCGAAATCCAAGCATAAGCCTTTTATTGAAGAAGTTCTGAATGAATTATTCAACAAGGTGTCGAATATCATCGAGGTTCCTCCTCTGCCAAAGAAGTCGCCCTCTCGAAGAAAATCTCTTTCAGAACCTGAAGATGGACAATCCCACAAGAACAAACACGAGACAAAATTCTCAATGGATGAACTTATCAAGGATCGAAAGAAGCCAGATATCTCAATGCTGAACTTGTCACTGCCTGATAAGGGTCCTTATATACCCAACACATTGCATGTGAAACCTGAATATGGACTCAAGCTCATTGACTATGATGGTCAATACAGGTTATAACGAGTATCTAAGCTCCATCTCTGCTCTATAGATCACTTAAAATATCTAAGGACTTGGATGAATAATGATCTATTAGAATATATGATGGAGCGCAAAGATTCGAAAGGAAATGCTCAGACGCAAGATGTTGGGAGAAGATGCCCATGTCTACATCAACTTCAGTAATCTAGATTAGATGTCCTTTCAGTCTTGTGATATCTTGTATTTCTTATCTTTTCTTTCAGTGTATAACCTTTATGTTTTAGGTCTACCAAAACTGATTGTAATAACTTGTAACGTTTTCCCTTAAAAGATATTTCAATAAAATGATCAGTTCACTGAAAAAGATCCATGAAAAGTAAATGAGACATGTACTTATGAGTTCTATTTATGTCTTACATTCATTGACATCTTTCTAGTCAATTAATATTCTTTCAGTGTTCAGTTATTAATATTGTGCAAATTTATTCTTTCCTTATAATCCGTTACAATTAAAGTAAATTTCCATAGTAAATTGTACCACTGAAAAAGATCTCAACACGGTTAAAAAGGACAAGTATCTTACTAGTACCTTTTCCTTATTGTTGTATCTTAAGCAATTTTCTTTATGTTTCCCTAGTATTTGGACACTCTTCACAATMAATATAATGTTCAAACAAAAGATGATCATACTTCTTTGTTCATTCTTTAGTTTTTCATTTGAAGGGAGGAGTTATTTAGTAGGTAGYAAGMATATATTCTGTAACTAGATTCACTTTCATCAAATATTTAAATTGTTGATCATTTACATTGCAAAGTTGAGGTTCATGTCATTTCTGGTTTGTTTGCTTTGGTGGCTTTTATTTCTTCTATTTGGTTTTGCATTGGCTTACAACACAACACAATGTTGATATTAAAGACTTCAAAACTACACGTTAAGTGATATTCCATAGCATCTTAAATGACAATTTTATATTGAATCGAAGTTGCGATTCACAATCATGTATAAGTTTTTGGAGATGTTGTCCATGTAATTTCGATTTTACTTTGGGTGGAGGTTGATGAGTGGGCAGGAAATGTGAATGTGAATCATGGTAGATTTACTTGGGAAAACTATTTGTGAATTATTTATTTATAAATAAGAAAGAACTTAGTGATGGCATATTTCTAGTCATTYGGAGCTTAGCTACTATAATTGACAATGTGCCAAATCTCGCTTGTTCTTTATGTGAGATGGTCTTTGCAGGTACTGGTTTCTTCATTTAGCGAGATAAGCGAGGATGAATATCTTGATCCTAGGACTGCACAAGTTGGTAAAGTTGACCATGTCTCACACTCACACTCACACACATATCTTGATCCTAGGACTGCACAAGTTGGTAAAGTTGACCATGTCAAACAAGTAAGTGCAAGGAGCTACTAAATTGTATGTCTAGTTTACAATATGAACATTTCAGAAGCAAGTTTAATATAACSTTGGGTTTGCAACAACACATGCTAGCATGCCCATTCCACGCTTTATCCTTGTTCCGACCAATTACTTTCTTACAAATAAAAAGTTTCTTTTTCTATCATGTTAAATCTGATATAATATCATTTGATTCATGCAAAATCAGAATCAAGGATGATATGTTTTGAAGTTAGCTTTTATAAACAAGGTTAATGCTATATCTAYAAAATTAAATTGTTCAAATATATTGGATGAAAGCAAATATATTTGGCTTTTCATYAAAAGCATAGGTAATTATCTACTAAATTGTGAGATCATGTGTACCTTGACTAAATGATAACTCATTTGGTTTGATGTAAAATATTGTAGTGCAAATTCCTTTCATATCGGGAAGATTGATAAAGGTGTAAAGATTTGAATACAGGTCTTCCATGTGAAGCAACTTAGGGGCTGTTCGATAACGGCTTAATGGGCTGTATAAGGCTTATAGCTTATTCAGTAAGCTATACAAAGCTGTTCAGAAGTGGCTTAATGGCTAAAAAACCCGCTTATTTGGTCAGCCCAAAAAATAGTCATATAGACTCAGCCATTTATCAGGTCATTTACTCCTCTTTTATCCTCCTTTTACTCCTCCCCATYCCCCTTTTTATCTTTATTATCGATCCAGGATGATGGCATCACACAAAGATCTATTTACTACTCCCTCCATCAATCTGCAACTATTGTTGTCTCCATTGATCAACATCTAGTATCTATCGATAATTGGGTTTGGGCATCTATTTACAACTGCTCCCTTTTTAGATTAGGCAATGACGTTTTTCAAGGCGTGGCCTAAGGCTGCAAATCTCTATATATATAATAATGATTTACAAATTAAATTCATATGTAACTATACACAAAAGAAGAACTATGCATTGATATTTGATATCAAATATTCAAATATAGTTATATACAATGCTTACAAAAATTATATGAAGAGATCATAACAAAAAGAAAGTTTTTCTAATGGTTCCATAATCCATACATCTSTAATCTAAAACTCTAATAGCATATACAAAAAACATTTTATGTTAGATTAGATTAGRTATATCATATAAAGAAACTATCCTTCCATGTAATCCGTTTTCTTCTTGATTTATATCCAAAAGTCTTTCATCATCGGAATTGGATTCAAAATCTTCCTCKCCTTCAACTTGTGGTTCTTCACCGGACTCAAAGTCATCCTCATGAAGTTCTCTAGCCTTCAAGCTACCACCTTCTTCCATTTTCTCAKCCTCGTCATTAATAGCAACTATCCATGATTGTGCTTTACTAGTGTCAAGAGTACATGGTACATCCATGTTTTGATTTTTCACTCTCGCGCACTTGTTGATGAGTTTTGCATTAAATTTTTTGAACAAATAYAAGATTATTCAATCTTTGACTGTCAAGCCTATTCCCCTTCTTTGTGTGTATCTAAATAACTATAGTTCAATATAACATTAGCTACAAATATGAAATATGTATAAGTATTAAATTGTTAGTAGCTAGTATTTGATATTTGTTAAAAGTTTAAAACACATAATCACTTACCCCTTCAAAAGCACTCCAATTTCTGTTTCAGTGATCACTGATTATGTATTGTAATTCGTTCAGAGATTAGAATCTTTCAAGAAGACAAAACTCACACCATAGATCCTTCAGCGATATCGAATATAGAAGATGAATATAAAGACCACTAAGTTCATGATCTAAAGCGTTTTCAGTGATAACATGCTCATCTACACAAGTGTGAAATCTACTCAACATTCAGTGGATACTTATGAGACCTTCAGCATCATTCCAGTGTCAACAATCAAATGAATCTTGTTGAACAAGATATTTTTTTATCTTGTCCTTTTGCACACAAAGGACAAACCCATACCTTTCTAAGTAAACTACAGTATAGAGTCATTTTATTGTCTCCAAGTGTGCTTACCTACTTTATGAAAGAAGACTGTTCATATACATCCAAAAGGCTATATACTACAACAAATAACAAGCTTACCTCTTAAAGCTTGCCACGTGCTTTCTACCTTCTCAATTGTATTTAATGCAATGGGTATAAATAGCTGAGTAGTTCTCTCTTCTCAGTTATCTTTTGAAACCTACCCCTAAGCATCCTTGCCTTGAAGATCTTACCCAAGAAGATACACCTCCCTCTAATACACGTAACTAGTGAAAAGCACATTACTTCATAATCTATTTCTTGTAGCAAGTTTGTTCTTCTTTCTATCTGTCATTTGTGTGTACCTTTGATTGTGTTAGATAAGTTTTGTATCTTATCTTTTTCACAAACAATCTGTTAAAATCTATAGTGATCTTCTTTATCAATATAAGTTTTTTAAAAGTGAAAGATGATGTGTTTGTATTCATCCCCCCTTCTACAAACTGTTCTCTATAATTTGTTGTAGATCCGGCTGGGACCAACAAGGACAAGAGAAAAACTAATCTTGTTCGACAAGATTCATTTGATCGTTGACACTGGAATGATGCTAGAGGTCTGATCAATGTTTGTTGAATCGTGAGTAGATTTCACACTTTTGTAGACGAACTTGTTATCACTGAAAACCGCTTCAGATCACAAACTTTTTGGTCTCTATCTTCAGCTTCTATCTTTGATGTCGTTGAAGGTTCTGTGGTGTGAGTTTTGTCTTCTTGAAGGATACTTGTCTCTGAAGAAATTACAATACATGTTCAACAATCACTAAACAGACTCAATGATGATCATTGAAGCTGAATACATAGATAGCACACTTCGATAGATAAAAGGGATTATCATCAAATCACTGAGAGAGATGATCAACATTCCCCCTTTATAACTGACAATTAAAATCATCTTCAGTTTGTAATAATCTTCATTTATCTCCCTTTTATGTGATTTTTCATATTAACTCCCCCTTAACCATATCATCGTAACAATCTTTAGCAATCAACAATAATTTCCAACAGTTTCCCTTAATCTTAACATCAACATTCATTTTATCTCATCTCCCCTTTGACAGAAATCTCTCAGACAATTTCCATTCATTTTGTATCATCTCCCCGTTATGATGTGAACGAAGATCATAAACATCATATTGATAAATGAATGTTCAATGGTTAATGTCATCAATTCATAAATTATAAGCAAATCTTTTCAAATTCGTCTATGTATTCTTATCAGAACATGATTTGAGAAAAAATAGATTTAACTTATAAATCTGTTTTCAATCTTTTATACAAAGATTGGCCTATGAATACAACAAATATATTATGTGCAACAGATGTACTTAAATATGAGACTTTTTAACGTTTATCTCAGCAAGACTTCCATTCAATCATTGATAGCTTGAAAAAAAATATCTATGAACATTATGACAAAATAACAAATATTCTGTAAAATTTGTGTAGTGTAGAAAGACAAAGCAACGAATGCTTCAAAATAAGCTCAATTTGATACAGCAAATTTATCAGACTCGATTGTGCTCAAGAAAACTTGAAAAGGTTTCTTTTTCAATATCAATAATCTACGAATGAGAAATCGATAGATAATGAGCTGTGTTTCCCAAGTGTTATTAAAACAATTATATTTTAAGAGATAACTGAGTAGTTGGTGGGGTATTAAACAAGAGTGGGCATGGACTTTGCCTTTTCAATATTAGTCTCCAAAGAATTGAGAACTAATAGATTGTGTGGTTTGCTTGGATTATAATAGCTAGATTAGGATTTTGAAATTCTTTTAATCCTATATACAACTCTCAGTCAATTTTGTTAAGCTCACAACTACTATCCCTCTCTTTTTCATTTTAAGCTCAGCACATATACCCATTTTGCAATTTAGTTCACCTCTCTGTATGGTTGTCCTCTTGGGTAAGGCTATCGGGTGTGATAGTCCATAAAGGTTATACTTGAATAAGCACTCAGTCCCACTTAAGATATTTCATATAAGCACAATGAAAATGTATGCAAATAAGCTCATAAACTTTGATCATAAGAGATAAGAACAAATGAATTATTACAAATAAGCTCATGATGTCTATTTATAGGGTCATTTCATGTAAGACCATTGCCCATATACAAATATATTACAATAAAATACAAAAGATGACTTTATAAATCTTTCATTAACTTGGGGATATTTAGAAGGATTAAGTGAGAGGATTGCTTTCTATAGAATTTCTATTTTCTGTGAATAATAAACAGATCTGTTTGTTCATCTTGTGCAATCTTCAATCTGATAATCTCTAATCTTGAATTGATTTATGAACTATGATCTACATGTGGTATCAGAGCATAATCGGACAATCCATTCGATACGATCAATCTTTCTTCGACATTTTTGGGCCTAAATTGATCAAATTCACGATGATTTTGAGTGTTTTAATCAAATTTGTGCCAAAGAATTTGTATTTTGGTGATTTTGAACAAGAATCAATCATCATTTTGGAGTTTACTTGAAAAACTTTGATTTTTTTAATGATTTTGTCGAACTGTTAAGCCTAGACTGCCAGATTCTATTATATCGCTCGTTGAATTTAACCTTTGAGCGATATTCATGATGAACATAGCCCAATGAAGGTTTGAGGATGTTATGAGCAATTTTGGTAGTATATCGGGCATTAAAGATGATATGTAAGTTGGCTTATTTTAAAACTGCGTTGAGCGATAGTTACACTTAGACAAAATTCCTATGCGTTGAGTGATATTCAAGGATACCGCTCAAGGTTTGCCCGATATCCATGAAAACTGTCTAAGTCATGAGCGATTTGGAGTATACCGCTCAACATGCTGCCCGATATCGGAGAACATCACCCAAAGCACTGAGCGATATCTGTGTTTATGACTTGAAGTTTAAATCGTTCAAGTATCAAACGATATCTTTGGCCGATATCCTTTGTTGAACGATATCATGCTAAGTGGATCCTTTGGTGGGCAATATTCATTCTAAGCAATTTGTCTTGTTACTTATTCTACAAGTGATGTAAAGTGTTGCCCGATATTCTACATGAGGGATATATGAGAATAACGCTCAAATCTCAAGCGATGTTTAATTCTTTGTTGAGCGCCATTGTGGAAGTTTGAGTATACCGTCCAAGGCGTGGGCTATATACACTGTTCATGGAGAATATCGCCTAAGGCATGGAGAATATCGCCTAAGGCATGGGCGATATTCATTCCAATCTTTAGTATATCACACACTTCTTCAAGTTTCTGTTCACGACTCTGTATGATTATTTTGATCTATGCAAGATTACCCTGTGCATTATCGGAAGGTGTTCATTTTTAATAAAGTTTCCCTATGAAGCATTGTCAACAATTTTGTCAACATTTGACTTTTCAAAGTAAAAGTTTGACTTTTGGTTATCAATTTCAAGCTTATTGTTTAAAGCCGAATTCGAAACATTTTCATAATTGGGTGATTGGATTCAATGAGACATTTAATTAAAACACACCAAGGGTATTTAGAATTGTACATTTTAAGATATGGCGAGGTATCTGACGGGGCAATAAGAAACCAACAACGGTTTCTTCTATAATTGATTCACACATGCACACGCGTTGATCTTCCACCGGGTGCTAGCCCAAAAGAACCCTAATACTAATATGTGTATCACAGAAAAGAAAATGTTTATTCTTTTGTGTTTAACTAGACTGGTATCATAACTCAAATATAGTTTGATGTTTATTTGTAAATAATTATACAATTATCTAAAACATTAATAATTATGCTTATTTACTGAAAGTACCCTGTAATTATCATAATCATGTTTTAACACATATTTTATAATTATTCTTCAAGAATAATTATTTAACTGCCGAACATGACTTTTGGTTTACTCTCAAACGGAAGCAAACTTATTCTTTGTGTGCAATCCTATAGGTTTACATACTCATTAACAGTATCCATGTGCAACGAATTATGGGCATATAATAACTTACAACTCCCTTTAACCGATCTTCTAAGCTCATGTTATTGGCTCATTTCGACTTACCCTCCGAACTCATGAAGATGGTTCATTTTGGCCAACCCTCTTAAAAAGTTAATCTATATAAAAAATTAATTAAATAATACATATATACATATATATAGGGGTTTGGTTTAAATGTTAACCAAGATTATCGTGTTAACTTTGTTAACCGATCTTGACCGTAAATTTGAATAATAAATGGTTGTGATTTAATGATATTTGAAAATTAATTATTAAATTAATATTTTCAATTAACATATGTGAACAAAATATCAAAGAGTATTTAGGTAAAAAGTAATATATCTTTGATACACGAGTTGTCAGACATATGAACAACTTGTGTATATATTCAAACCACATCAAACAAAAAAGATTAGACATATGAACAACATGTGAACCGTATGAACATCTTCTGTATATTCAGGAGCCAACTCTGTTGTATATACATGAACACCTATGAACCAAGGCATCTAGGGCTGTGTGTTTTCATACGTGTTCACATGTTTTCATATGTTCTCTGTGTGTGTATGTATTCATATGAACATCTAGTGACTTGAATATACATGAACACTTATGAATTACGGCA
The DNA here is from genome assembly GCF_001531365.2 of Cynara cardunculus var. scolymus. Taxonomy (NCBI): domain Eukaryota; kingdom Viridiplantae; phylum Streptophyta; class Magnoliopsida; order Asterales; family Asteraceae; genus Cynara; species Cynara cardunculus. Next base: position 15,762 of record NW_020200915.1, read on the forward strand.
TCTAAGGCTGTGTGATTTCTGATGTGTTCATATGTCAAAGGTGAGAACTGTCGATTAAAATAAATGTGAATTATAGAACATGAACATGTGTGAAACCCCATTGTCAATATTGCATCATGATCAATTGTGATATTTTCAAATTTATAACTCTCAATTAATTATTTGGGAGTTACATAAAATTACAAATTACTTAAATACCCTTGTATTTAATATATGAGTTACATTTGAACCAAAGGAAAAGATGGAATATAATTGGTTGAGTTTGGTTAACATAGTTAACATAAAAAAATTGGTTAACATTTGAACCAATCTCTCTCTCTCTCTCTCTCTCTCTCTCTATATATATATATATATATATATATATCATTAGTATATCAATATATCTAGATGATATTCAATATAATAGAAGAACTAAGGGTGATAATGTAGTATTATAAGATTCGAATGTTTATAATTATCATATTGGTATTGGATTTGGTTATCCATATTGGTGAAAATATGATATAATGAAATAATTGCGTACATGAGTTTGGTTTTTATTGTCCCACACTCTAAGTAGAATGCGATATTTTTTTACTTTACATTTCATTAAAAGTAAATTAACGAATTTGTGTTTCATCTTAATTATGTTACATCATTTTTAAAGAAACAAAATTCGCAGCAACAAACACTAGTCTATACTATATTATAAAACACTAGAAGGGTACTCGCATAATGCAACGCGATATATCCTGATTTTAACATTTCATTTTATTCTTTATCTCAGTCGATGTTATAATATGGTCTTATTGATTTTAAGAAAACAATAATGTTTTTATTTTTGAATAAAATATAAGTTTGAAGATATCATAAAAATTTGACAAATATATATCGATATTCGTATCAAATTAACTATTTAAAATTTCTTATTTTTTTGTGTAATTTTTTAATTCAATTTTTTTATAATTTAATTTAGGTACAATAACGAAGTAATTTATATTTGGTTTAATAATATAATTTTCTTATAAAGATAAAAATTATTTATTTTGTTAGAACTCGATAATTATTCTAATTATATTTTAGATTTTTTTATATTTTAAAATGAGATGTTTATCCTCTGTTTAATTATGTTTATCTGCAGTTAGTTATACGAATTTAAACATCGAACTTTAATAAGTTGTAATTATGCATAATTTACTTGTAATTTTGAATTTTAAGTAATATACATCAATATACAGTACTTTATGCATAACAAAAATATATYGATATTCGTATCAAATTAACTATTTAAAATTCCTCCTTTTTTGTGTAATTTTTTAACTCAATTTTTTATTATAATTTAATTTAGATACAATAACAAAGTAATTTATATTTGGTTTAATAATATAATTTTCTTATAAAGATAAAAATTATTTATTTTGTTAGAACTCGATAATTATTCTAATTATATTTTAGATTTTTTATATTTTAAAATAAGAAGTTTATCCTCTGTTTAATTATGTTTATCTGCAGTTAGTTATACGAATTCAAACATCGAGCTTTAATAAGTTGTAACTATGCATAATTTACTTGTAATCTTGAATTTTAATTAATATGCATCAATATACAGTACTTTATGCATAAGAAAAATATATCGATATTCGTATCAAATTAACTATTTAAAATTCCTCATTTTTTGTGTAATTTTTTAATTCAATTTTTTATTATAATTTAATTTAGGTACAATAACGAAGTAATTTATATTTGGTTTAATAATATAATTTTCTTATAAAGATAATATTTAATTATTTTGTTAGAACTCGACAATTATCCTAATTATATTTTAGATTTTTTATATTTTAAAATGAGATGTTTATCCTCTGTTTAATTATGTTTATCCGCAGTTAGTTATACAAATTCAAACATCGAGCTTTTATAAGTTCTAATTATGCATAACTAGTGTTTGACACCATGCGTTGCATGGTGACAATAATCTTTTTTAAAATTACTGAAGTTAGCTTAATGAATCGATGATTATATTTATATATCAAATTAATAAGAATCAATATTACATTTGATATATGAATCCACCTTATCATTATTGGTTGTTCTTTTAATATATATATATATATATATATATATATATATAGAGGGGGGGAGAGAGAGAGTCGATTAAATGAAAACCACTCCAATTTGTAAAAACCGTAAAAACTACTCTCACTTATCGATTTCATTGTTTAATCTTATGAAATTTTTCCATGAAATTGTTTCATATAATACTTTTTTTATGAAGTTGTTTCATATATGGTTATGAAATTGTTTTATATATTACTTAATGAAATTTTAATGAAACGGTTTCATGTATTTCTCTAAAATTAAAATAATGAAGATGATAATATCCATGATTAACAACCTCCA
>NW_020200915.1:22352-31099 GCF_001531365.2 Cynara cardunculus var. scolymus
AGATAATAACTAAGTATTCTGTTAGTTATCAATGATTATCTTAATTATATTTTAGATTTTTTATATTTAAAATGAGATGTTTATCCAATATTTGATTATGTTTATCCGTAGTTAGTTAGACAAAATCAAGTATGGAGCTTTAATAAGTTGTACTTGTGCACAATTTACTTGTAATTATAAATTTTAAGTAATATGCATCAATAAACATACTTCGTGCATAAAAAATTATTTTTAAGTGTTTTTGTCGAATGCTTTATAAGATAGTTGTAAGTTGTATGTTATACCCACGACACGTGTCACCCAGATACACTGTCAACGAGCCATGTAAACCTAAAGGGTCGCACACAAAGAACACGTATGCTTCCACTAAAGAAAGAATCTAAACATGTGTACCATTTGTGATTATTATAATTACAGGGTTTAATCTATAAATATGTATGTAATTATCTTAAATGTTTTTAGATAATTATATAAGATATTATTAGATAAATAAATAATCATTTTAGATTATAATTAAGCCTTATTAAGAGTTATAGTCAATCTCGAAGACTGACCATATAAATAAGGCTTAGAGGCTAAACCAAAGTAGGGGATTGAGTTTTGAAACTAGTTGTAGCCTCAAAACCCTTACGATACAATTATAGAATTAAGATTCTTTGGGCTAGCACCTGGTGGGAGTTCCAAGCATGTTCATGTGTGGACAACCGATAGAGGAAACTTGGTTTGGTTTCTTAGTGCTACATCAAAATTTCAATTTCAACCACAATGTAAATATTTTATAATATTTTAAACACCCTATGGTTTGTGTAGATTCGTTTTAATTGTCAATGGATCCGGCTTTGGGTTTTATTTAGAATAAAAAAATTCTACACGTTTTTGTAACCGGGTTCTATTTTTCCGCTGTGTTTTATCCGGTTATTTTCGCAAACTAAAACCCAACAGTGGTATCAGAGCCACTTTGACAATTATTCCGATTAATCGGATGTAGTTAAAACGGAATGTCATTAAACCAGATTTTATTTTTGAAAGGATTTCAAAGAAATCAGTTTCTGCCCAAAGTTTAGGTCACCCAATCTTGTCCCCGCCGTTGAAAGGCGAGTTCTGGCCTGTTAAAGGGGTTGTTGCCTTTTCATGGTGGAGCCGAGAGTAGGGAGAGGGAATATAAACCTTTTTTTTGCCGAATTTTGTTTAAAGTTGGGGATGGTTTAAAATTAAATTATGGACTAATTAAAACCAAATATGTTATTTGGATTTTAATAAAAATCTTGTTAGATTTGATCTTTTAAAATCCCGATTAATTTCCGTTGTTAATTATTTTTGTTTATGGTCAATTATTTGATGTTTATTTAATTGTACCAACTTTTTTTTTGTTTTATATTATGTTTAATATTTATATTGTGTAATATATGGATTGCCTCGCCGAGACCCGTGGTTGATTTATTTATTTGTTTTTGTCAGAAAATTAAAATGTATTTAATTGCATGGGTTGTAATTTTTATTTTTATTTTCCTATATAGGACAAATGTAAATAGAATAGAATTATGTTGTATTTATTTAAATCAACGAAGACATCATTCCAAAGAAGACTAAGTCCCTGGAGTTCACCAAGATGGCGAGACCAGTTGGAGCTTGAAGACGTCCTTAGTTTGACCGTGGTTGTTGTGTTGGCTTACAACACCACATTAAAGACAAATCCATATATTATCTTGTGATTGTTTATTTTGTGTTTTTTTTATTTGTCTATTGCTTTTATTATTGCTATGATAATTGCAAAACGTTTTAAAAATCAAATGCGAAACAATTTCAAATCGGTAATTAAAATATGATATTTTAAAATAATAATGTTTATCAAAAATAAACCAATTTTTACGGGTAAACTTTTAAAACAAAAGGATTTTAATTTTAGAGATAAAATCAAACGCTTTAAAAGTAATTAAAAAATGTTTTCCTAAAATTTAAACCTTTCTAAAACGTAAACTAAACACCACCCATTTAAGATACTTGTCAAGTCTTACAGATTCCAGTATGATTAGTGTCTAGCCTATCATATCAGATGATAGTGGTGTGAGACAAGGTGCCGAGACTACGAGATTCAAGTGAAAGTTGCACTTGGCCACTCACTTAAATAGTCGTGTTTTGGACGACTGGTCCCATTAAACCTGAATTGAGAAATTAGATGGGATCACGATACCTTAGTATGGTCAGTTTACTTAAAAATATCATAGTATGTGAATTGACCTATAAGTATTTTTAAAGCGTTGAAGTGAGATTAAACGTGTCTATTTGACATGTGATATATTAAATAGAATCTCACTATCACCTAAGAGTTATGTTGAACATGATTGGATGATTCCTATCTAAATAACTTATTTCTCAGACAGTGCATTACCATTTGAAGAAATAGATGAAATATGGATCTTAGCTCAAATAAAATTGAGTTTTGAAAGGTTAATTTATTTAATTTGAGATGTTAAAAGTCAGACTAAAATCGAACTTCAATATTGTAGATGTCTGCATCCACTCCACACCCACACTCAGCCACAAACAACTTGTCACAATTTGCACTCCGGTCTATCCTTGAAAAAGAAAAGTTGAACGGGACGAACTTCCTCAAATGGTTTCGCTTCTTAAAGGTTGTCCTTAAGCATGAAAAGAAGCTCTACATTCTAGAAAACCCCCTCCAAACACTCCTGCTAGAACTACATCCGCTGAAGTCAGGGGTGCCTTTGAAAGGCATCAGAATGACTCAATGGATGTGGCATGTCTCATGCTTACCACTATGACTCCTGAGTTATTGAGGGATCATGAGGACATGACTGCTTAAGAAATAATTTCTTCATTGAAATCTATGTTCCAACAACAAGCCAGGCAAGAGAGGTTTGACACAGTCAGGGTATTGCATGCTTGTATGATGACTGAGGGTTCACCGGTCGGTACCCATGTCTTAAAAATGAAAGGGTATGTTGACCGATTAACCCGTCTTGGTTTCCCACTAAACAAGGAATTGGCAATCGACTTGGTTCTCAATTCCTTGCTTAAATTATATGACCAGTTTGTTATGAAATATAATATGAATGGCTTAGAAAAGTCTCTCACAGAGCTTCACGGCATGCTTATAACTATTGAGAGAAGTATTCCCAAGTTGGAAACCTCTAAACCAAAACAGGTCTTGATGATCAAGCCTAAAGGTGGGATAACTAAGTAAAGGAAGGGGGTAGCCAAGAGTAAAACTAAAGTTGGAAGCTCCAACAAAAACAAGGGCAAAGAAAATATTCCTAATGATGCAGTTTGCTTCTACCGCAAACCAAAAGGGGCACTGGAAGAGAAACTGCCCAACCCTACTAGCAGAGAATAGGAAGAAGAAGGTTGACGCAGTTGGAACTTCAGATATGTTTACCATTGATTTATTCATTTCTGACTACGATTCCTAGGTATTGGATACCGAATGTGGTACTCATATATGTACTACTTTACAGGGACTAAGAAGTGAAGAGATGATGAAACCAGACCAAATGGAACTGAGAATGGGCAATGGAGCTAAGGCAGCCGCTGTTGCTCAAGGCACATATGATATGGATCTGCCAATTACTTTATCACTTAGCAAGTGTTTATACGTACCTAGCATTACTAGGAACATAGTTTCGTTTTCTCAATTACAACAGACTGGATTTATGTTTACTTTCAGCAACAATACAATTTCAGCTTATCTTGACAATGTTTTGTATTTCGTGGCGAAACCACGTAATGGTATTGATGAAATTGWTATTCAAAATAGTTGTAACTATGAATCAATATACAATGTAAACAATAAACAGATCAAGCGAGGCTTGAATCAAATCTACTTGTGGCATTGTCGTCTTGGACATATAAATAAGAAACGCATAGCCAAACTCCAGGCGGACGGAGTATTGGAATCATGTGATGATTCATATGACACATGTGAGGCTTGTTTATTAGGAAAGATGACTAAGGCACCTTTTAAAGGTAAGCTTGAAAGAGCTACAAAATTTTTAGGAGTCATTCATACTGATGTATGTGGGTCTTTTAGTTCAGTCACAAGAAATGGACATCGCTACTTCATAACATTTATTGATGACTTTAGTAGATACGTGTATGTTTACCTAATGAAACACAAATCTGAAAGGTTAGAAAAATTCAAAGAGTTTCAAAATGAAGTAGAGAATCAACTTGGCAAGAAAATAAAAGTACTTCGGTCTGATCGAGGTCATGAATATTAAACCAAGAGTTTATTGAACATCTAAGAGATTATGGGATAGTATCCCAACTATCTCCTCCGGGAACACCACAACATAATGGTGTGTCCGAAAAGAGAAATAGAACCTTGTTGGACATGGTTCACTCTATGATGAGTTACACCACTCTGCCAAAGAGTTTCTAGGGATATGCTCTAGAAACAGCTGCCTGAATACTAAATAATCACCAACCAAAAGGACCGAAAAAACTCCATATGAACTGTGGTYTGGGAAGATCCCAAAACTGTCTTATATGAGAATATGGGGTTGTAATGCTTATGTTAAGCAAGAGGCTTCTAAAAAGCTTGACCTGAGGTCTGAAAAATNGAAGATCCCAAAACTGTCTTATATGAGAATATGGGGTTGTAATGCTTATGTTAAGCAAGAGGCTTCTAAAAAGCTTGACCTGAGRTCTGAAAAATGCATCTTTGTGGGATATCCAAAAGAGACTATTGGATATTATTTCTACAAACCCAACAAGAACAAAATCTTTGTTGCGCGACGTGGTGAGTTCTTAGAAAATGATTTTCTATCAAGAACCACAACGGGGAATACAGTAGATCTTGAGGAAACTCAAGAACTACAAGATGAGACAATGGTTGACCCTGACCAACAACGAGATGATCAACCTCAACAAGTTGTAGAGGAAAATGAYGAGATACAAACAATCCGAAAATCATATAGGAACCGTCTTGAGCCTGAAAGATATGGTTATCTTATTGGAAATGACATGGTTCATGATGAACCAGTTACCTACCAAGAAGCCGTATCAGGTTTGGAATCTGATAAATGRCATGATGCCATGAAGGCCGAAATACAATCCATGGAAGATAACCAAGTTTGGAACTTGATAGATGCACATGTCGGCTGCAAAATCGTAGGATGCAAATGGGTATTCAAAAAGAAACTGACATGGATGAGATTGTACATACCTATAAATCTAGGTTGGTAGCAAAAGGTTTCACATAGACTCAAGGAGTAGATTATGATGAAACATTTTCTCTAGTAGCTATGATAAAATCGATCAGGATCCTACTTGCCATAGCTGCATATCATGACTATGAGATATGGCAAATGGATGTTAAAACCGCATTCCTTATAACGGATCCTTAAGCGAGGACGTGTACATGGTACTACCAGAAGGTTTTAAACATCCWAAGTATCTCGTAGTTGGAACATTTGTTTTGACGAGAAAATCAAGGAATTTGGTTTCATAAAAAACGAAGATGAACCTTGTGTATACAAGAAGGTCAGTRGGAGCATAATAGTATTCCTAATCCTATATGTCGATGATATACTAATCATCGGAAACAACATCCCAACACTTAAGGAAGTAAAAACATGGTTAGGGAAATGTTTTGCGATGAAGGATTTAGGAGAGGCAGCATACATTCTTGGGCATAAAGATCTATCGTGATAGATCTAATAGATCTAAGAGCTTAATTAGATTAAGCCAAAGTACATACATTGACAAAATTTTGTAACACTTCAAGATGGAGGGTTCCAAGAGAGRAAACTTGCCAATGGTACACGACATACAACTGAGTAGAACTCAATGTCCTAATACTAAAGAGGACATGAACCGCATGAAGGGTGTTCCCTATGCTTTAGCCATCGGTTCAATAATGTATGTCATGTTATGTACTAGATTGGACGTATCGTATGTTTTAAGCATGACGAGCAGATATCAGTCAAACCCAGGTGATGCTCATTGGGTAGCAGTAAAGAATATCCTRAAATACCTGAGAAGAACTAAGGATATGTTTTTACTGTACGGAGGTGAAGAAAGAGATTTGTGTATCCAAGGATACACAGATGCTAGTTTCCACACCTACTGTGATGACTTTAAATCACAATCAGGATATGTGTTTGTGTTAAACGAAGGTGTTGTAAGTTGGAAGAGCTACAAACAAAGCACTATAGCAGACTCAACTACAAAATCAGAGTACATTGCAGCGTCAGACGGCACAAAGGAAGCTGTTTGGATGAAGAAATTCATCTCTGACCTTGGGGTAGTTCCTAGCATATGTGACCCTGTCGAGATYTATTGCGATAACGAGGGTGCCACAGCTCAAGCAAAAGAACCAAGGTCACATCAGCGCTCTAAACATATACTAAGAAGATATCACCTGATTTGTGAAATTAATAATCAAGGTGATGTAAAGATATGCAAAGTTCGATCAGAAGAAATCCAGCAGATCCTCTCACCAAGCCTTTGAGTCAAAATAAGCATGATACTCATACTAGTTCGATAGGCTTGAGGTTCTGTAGTACATTAGGATAATGGATCTTAGTAGTAGACTTTAATTATTTGAACGATAAACADWTATGTTTTATMTGTTTTGGCATATTGGATATGGGTATTTACATTAAACATTATTGTGTTCAATTTTTGCACGTTTAAATATCCTTAAATAAAATGATGATCATATTTTTAGAATTGTCCTTGACCAACTATTACTAGGGGACTAGTAATAAATCAAGGTCATTGTGAAGTTTGGTCATAGTCCAAGTTGGAAGCGCAACGAGTGCAACCAGAGTCACATGCACTTGTCGAGGACAAGTGTTGGATAAGACCCACGGTTAGGATCACCTCATAGATCGACGTCATAAAGTGAGTCCTGAAATAAGTAAACTTTCTTATCCTTAGACCTGAGATGTACATTGGTACCCAATGCATGAAAAGTGTTGTGCTTTGATATATTTTAAAGTTACCYTTAACCGGGTGATCATAAGGACTATGTTGGGCATAACATAGATAATGTATAAGTCGTGTACATGCAAAATGGGATTTGCTCCTTTCAAAATGAGAGAGATATTTTTGGGTCCCTCGATGACACAATTTGATTAACATGACCATGGACTGATGYATTGGTTGAACCAATAACACCAGTCTAATCAAGACGTGTTAGGATCGAGAAATRGAATTTTGAACTATAAAGGATGAGCAAGATCTATGCCTTAGAAGTTCAATTCAAATACCGTGAAGCAAAAGGATGATGAATGACTCCAGTATATGATTGATTGGATCAATCAAATTTCTAGAAGAAAAGCACATTTACATAGCATTGGGGGCAGTGACGTGTTGCTAGACGCTTACCACTGTCTGTGTTATAGTGTGTCATGTGTAAGTGGGAGAATGTAAGTTGTATGTTATAACCATGATACGTGTCACCCAGATACACTGCCAACGAGCCATGTAAACCTAAAGGGTGGCACACAAAGAACACGTATGGTTCCACTAAGGAAAGAATCTAAACATGTTTACCGTTTTGTGATTATTATAATTACAAGGTTTAATCTATAAATATTTATGTAATTATCTTAAATGTTTTTAGATAATTATATAAGATATTATTAGATAAATAAACAATCATTTTAGATAATGATTAAGCCTTATTAAGAGTTATGGTTAATCTCGAAGACTGACCATATAAATAAGGCTTAGGGGCTAAACCAAAGTAGGGGATTGGGTTCTGATAACTAGTTGTAGCCTCAAAACCCTTACGATACAATTATAGAAATTCTTTGGGCTAGCACCCGGTGAGAGTTCCAAGCGTGTTCGTGTGTGGACAACCGATGGAGGAAACTTGATTTGGTTTCTTAGTGCTACATCAAAGTTTCAATTTCAATCACAATGTAAATATTTTAAACACCCTATGGTTTGTGTAGATTCGTTTTAATTGTCAATTGATCCGCCTTTGGATTTTATTTTAAAAAAATTATTAACGTTTTTGTAACCGGGTTCTGTTTTTTCGCTGCTTTTTATCCGGTTATTTTGCAAACTAAAACCCAACAATAGTATAGTAACAAAGAAATTTAATTTAGGTTTAATAAAATAATTTTTTATAAAGATAATAACTAAGTTTTTTGTTAGTTATCAATGATAATCTTAATTATATTTTAGATTTTTTATATTTAAAATGAGATGTTTATTCAATATTTGATTATGTTTATCTRYAMTTAGTTAGATGAATTCAAGTATGGAGTTTTAATAAGTTGTACTTATGCACAATTTATTTGTAATCTTAAATTTTAAGTAATATGCATCAATAAACAGTATTTCGTGCATAAAAAATCGTTTTTAAGAGTTTTTGTCAAATGTTTTATAATATATAATAGATTTGTCAAAAACTCTTAAAAACCATTTTTTATGTATAAAGTATTGTTTATCGATGTCTTAGAATTCAAGATTACAAGTAAATTGTACGTAAGCAAAACTTATTAAAGCTTCATTTTTGAATTTGTGTAACTAACTATACATAAACATAATCAAATACGGATACACATTTCATTTTAAATATAAAAAAAATCTAAAATATAATCAGAATAATCATTAGTTATAACAAAATACTTAAATATTATCTTTATAAAAAATTATATTATCAAACAATAAATAAATTACTTTGTTATTAAATCTAAATTAAATTATAAATAAAATATTGAATTAAAGAAATTAAACAAAAAACCAGAACTTTAAATAGTAAATTTGAT
>NW_020200915.1:31110-33184 GCF_001531365.2 Cynara cardunculus var. scolymus
TTATAAATAAAATATTAAATTAAAGAAATTACATAAAAACGAAAACTTTAAATAGTAAATTTGATACTAAAATCGATGTATATTTTTTTTCTAAATTGTTATGATATTTTTAAATTTATATTTTATTTAAAAATAAAAACATCATACTTTCTCAAAACAACTAAAAACTGTATTATATCGATAAGGATAAATAATAAAAAATTATWAAAATTAAGATATACCTCACTATTTATACTATATTATAAAGCATTTGACAAAAACTCTTAAAAACATTTTTTATGCGTAAAATACTGTTTGTTAATGCATATTCCTTAAAACTCAAGATTGCAAGTAGATTGTGCGTAAGTACAACTTACTAAAGCTCCATATATGAATTCGTGTAACTAACTGCAGATAAACATAATCAAATATAGGATAAACATCTCATTTTAAATCTAAAAAATCTAAAATAAAATTAGGATAATCATTAAGTTCTAATATAATACTTAATTATTATCTTTATAAAATGTTATATTATTAAACCAAAAATAAATTGTTTCGTTATTAAACTTAAATTAAATTACAATAAAAAAATAAATTAAAGAAATTACATAAAAAATGAGAACTTTTAAATAGTTGATTTGATATTAACATTTATATATTCTTTTTTTAAAATTTTTATGATATTTTCAAATTTATATTTTATTCAAAAATAAAACTATTATTGTTTTCTTAAAAACACATAACCTATACTATGAGGGTGTTTGGTACTGCTTATTTAAAACAACTTATGTTTTTTTTTTTTTTTGTTGTAAAAGTGCTTGTTAACTTATGTGGTATCAAACCGGAGTTAAATACAATAAGGTTAAAATTGTAAACTGGTAATAAACAGTTTTTCATAAGTCAGGAAAGATTAATTTATCAAAAACAGCTTATCACCGGTTTGACACCGGTATAAGCGGTTTTTTTTCTTATCCAAACACCAGAAAACAACTTATCATCGGTGCCAAACTGAAATAAGTTAAAAAACAGCTTTTATAAGCAATCCCAAACACCCCCTATATTATAAAGCATTTGACAAAAACTCTTAAAAACTACTTTTTATGCGTAAAATACTGTTTATTAATACATATTTCTTAAAACTCAAGATTGCAAGTAGATTGTGCGTAAGTACAACTTATTAAAGCTCCATATCTGAATTCGTGTAATTAACTGCAGATAAACATAATCAAATACATGATAAACATCTCATTTTAAATATAAAAAATTTAAAATAAAATTAGGATAATCATTAAATTCTAACAGAATATTTAATTATTATCTTTATAAAATGTTATATTATTAAATCAAGAATAAATTATTTCGTTATTAAACTTAAATTAAATTATAATAAAAAAATAAATTAAAGACCTTACATAAAAAATAGAACTTTTAAATAGATTTGATAGAGTTTGTTTCAAATACAACCTATCGTATTTGTACAACCAATGCAACCCAATAAATTGAAATATTTATGGAAATGATGAAAGTTCATTTATTACGATTTAAATATTTATGGAAGATAATTACGGTTCATTAATTATGATTAATACTTTATATTAGAAAATAATTAAAACTTCTATAAATTACATATTCATCAAATGAAATGGAATGTTGAGATTGAGTTGTAGTGGTTGTACAAATGTAAGAGATTATATAATAACCTACCTCAGATTTGATATTAATATTGATATAGTTTTTTTAAAATTTTTATAATATCTTTAAATTTATATTTTATTTAATTATTATTTTTTTCTTAAAAATATATAAAATTATATTATAACAAGACAAATAATAAAATAGAATATTAAAACGAGTACTTACGACAATATATCCAAAGCTAGCATTGAACACGGAGCAGCGAGCGCTACTACGCACAGCATCCCGTGATTTTTTAATCGCAGCCTGTTTTGCTCTCTCCTCCCCCGACAAACCCACCCGAATTCCCCATTTCGTTTTCAACCAGTCCAAATCCAATCCAATACATGGCCAAAGGTCTGCGATCCATTCTATAGAAGACAACCAATCCAATCTATAGAAGACGAAACCATTGTCT
>NW_020200915.1:33286-35669 GCF_001531365.2 Cynara cardunculus var. scolymus
TAGACCTAAGATTGGTTTTGAAGGATGAGAATGTGTATGGTAGGGCGGCTTCAGAGGCCTTTCCTCTTTACAACAAAACGCACATCATTTCTCTCCAGTTCCCTAATCGAAGTGGTGATGTATGTTCTATTTGTTCATTGTTGATAATTTTCCAGCACAACCCTTATTTTCACATTGCATCATCACAAATTCTCAAGTCACCTGCTAAAGAAAAAATTTCTTTGGTCKATCTGATAAATCACAATCTTTGATAGAATACATAGCTTTCTCACATGTGGAATTGTGTAGCCTTTATATTTAKAGTAGATAATTACAAGCTATGAGTATAATGCAAGAGATAAACTAAGTGGTTGACTAGATGATAAACTTGATTGAAGCAACTCACTTATAAAATGTGACTAGATCTAAAACTCCTCAACATTTTCGCTAAGCTATCTATGGTCTAATTCTTCCCATACATGGATTGAGCTTGAAGTTTGATAAATGCCCCATATTCGAAACTGAAGCTACACAACAAACGGTGGACGATGGAGATGACCAATAATCACTAACGAATCTTGAAAAAGATCCCTAACAGCCTGAAGCTAAACAACAAACGGTGGACGATGGAGATGACCAATAATCACTAACGAATCTTGAAAAAGATCCCTAACAGCAAAAATGAAGCATCAAGCCAAAGTTATTAGCATATGGGAATTTTTCGTGGAGTACATGCCAAAATAAACCATCTTCWTCCATGGGAAACTGTTAGAAGTTAGTGGAAAAGCAAGAGTCGTGAAAATTAACCATAAATGACACAATTGTTTGTGGCTCAGGCAACTATGCTCAAGAAGGTTGAGAAAATGTTTTTATCACCGTCTCATTGTAGGAACACACGTGATATGAAAAATGAAGTGAAATCGCAAACAAAATTTCTGTACTTATATATGACTTCTCAAAATTTCCATGCATGGAATGATGGAAACCAAATTATTTGATTTTACGTTTCTAGAAGAGCTTGACTAGAAACCATCTAGAAAGGAATTGATGGAAGAGAATTAATCTTCAGGTGGGTGGTTCAAAGCATTGTTGAATCTTGGATTAAGTTCCCATAGATGCATGGGTTGTTCTATGAACTTGTTGCAATACCTAGGACCAAGGAAGCAATAGGAAAAGTGATTTGTAGATAAGGTGGCATTAATGTCATTAATGAAAGGAGTGTGGTTGCATATTGAGGGTTGAGTTGCAAACATTAACCAAGCATAAGTATCAAAGGAGGGTGGGCTATTTAGTAGTTAACCTAGAGGTCCATTATACATGGGCTATCCAAATTTCAGGCATAGTAGGGGGTAAAAGTGTTGCACCAATATGAAGGAGTGTGAGATGCAACATCATGAAGAATTGTAACGGTCGCAAGTTAGAGTCCAACCATCGTTGCTGAGTAACAATGAACTCTTAAAACTTCTACGAAGAAATCATAGTGTTGAATGATGCCAATAAGGCAGTGGACTAGATTGTAAATGAGCTTTTCTCAAGAATTTATTCTCTAGCGTGAGTAAGTGATGCATACCAAAGATTTCTCCTGTGACGTATAAATTGTTACTAATGAAATAGGTAAATTGGCCAGGATGTAGAGGTGGCCAAGAAGATACTCAACATTTTTTTTTGGTAGTAACCATGGTATTTTGGCATCTCTGGCCTGACTAGCCCTTAGGTCTATGCAAAGTGCCTCTCGGACTGGCCAAACTAAAGACCTTCAACTAACTAGTAGTTGCTACTAATTCGAATCTCACACCTCTTATACAACGACCGAAGCCTACCTATTAGGTAAACCCCATGGGGTTAAGATCGCTAAAATGCTAATTGAATTTCTCAATATCATTGTTAATTTCACTTTCACAATCTAGATCCGTCGGTAAGATCTAACAATTTATGATAAAGGCTAGAAATTATTGAGGTTAGCAAAAATCATTTTAGTGGTCTTGTCAGTCAAACCACCACTATGTATTATACGAACTAGAGAAAAATTAAATTTTGAATTATTGGATTAGGATTGGATGTTGTTCGACATCAAGTTTTCATACCATAATAAAGCGCAAGTTTGATTGAATCTAGTAGTTCTCACACACAAGATTATGTTGCTAGTCATTATACTTAAAATAGATGATGCAAATGATAAACCTTTTTAGGAGATAAACAATTACTTGTCAGCTAGATGATAAGTCTTACATAAATAACACAAAAATAAAGGCTGCACACTTCGTGAAAGGTGTGCTTAGGCACAAGGCTCATTGAGGGGAACTTTAGGGCCTTTCTTTAGGCAAGACACATGGCCTTCGCTAAGGCACAAATCTTGGTCTCTCAACACGAAGTACTGAATCAAGAACATCAATTGTTTGGGCCG
>NW_020200915.1:38969-40664 GCF_001531365.2 Cynara cardunculus var. scolymus
GTGTAAACCTCATCCGAGATCATAAGACTATCTTTTATGGTTGGATCTTTGAAGAAGTAATAAGGATTCAATAGGTCKCCCGCCATATGTAACGGACCATCAAGTCGACCTTTTGCTTTTGTTTCCRTGGTGTCTAAAATAGGACGGTAGTTAATCTCCACATTGTTATAAGCCATTTTGATATCTACCTTTGCTTGCACAAGCTCTCTATACAAGAAACACATTGATGGYTCTCGATCTCCATTGACAAGCCAGAGGATTTTAACTAAAGGAGAAATCACCTTCAAGCATAAGCTAATTCCATTCCAAAATGATACACTCATCACAATCGCATATGCTCCTTTTYCTTTGTTAGTTTTGGCCCATTTGGATTGTGTCCAATCATCACTAGTAAGCATAAGCCTTAGCTTTTCTTTTTTCTCCATCAAACTTTGTAAAGTTAGAAACGAGGTAGCAAATCTAGTAATTCTCGGCGTCACAATGTCACTAGATGTTGTAAACCTTCTCATCATTGCTAACATCCTATGATGTGCATAAATGTAAATAGTTGAAGTCTTTGCCTTAGCAATCAAACCTTTAAATTTAGCCTCTTTACCAATTGCTTCAAGCATAAGGTCRATGGTATATGCGGCACAAGAAGTCCAAACATGTTCGGCCTCTTCTCTATCAACAATTGTGCGGCCGCCATATTATCAGAAGCATTGTCTGTAACAACTTGTATGACATTTGTTGGCCCAACTTTTTCAATACATTTGTCAACATACTCAAAGATGCACCTAACTGTATGTGCGTCTTTGGAACATTCAACCGAAGAAAGGAAAGTTATACCGACTCTCAAGTTTACACAAAAATTCATTATGCTTCTTTGTTTTTGATCCGTCTAACCATGCGTCATAATGGAACAACCATTTTGTACCCACTCTTTTTGATTGTTGAGAAGTCCATTAGTCCTCTCAACTTCTTCCTTCAATAATTGTTTCCTAAGTTGATATTGGGTTGGAGGACGGTAACCTGGACCGTTGTAGTCCAACTGCTTCAACAAACTTCTTAAATCCATCATTGTCGATCGCATGAAAAGGAATACCTTATTCATAAACCCACCATGCACAAWATTGATGCACTTGATGTGTTCTTTCTTTACAAATTGAGTCTAGAATATTTTGTTGACGCATAGTTGGAGCATCGGGATTAATAGGATCAGCAAACTTACCATGGGCCCTAAAGATGATGCCTTCTTTCTTTTTTAACCCATGGTCACCTCATATTCRTCATTTTCTATTTCAACTTCTGCCCTCATTTTTCCTTCCCGAATTTTATTCTCTTTATTCTTCTCTTTTGGTTCTCAAGTAACACCACACACACACACCCCTTTATCTTCTTTGCTAGCTTTCTTACATAGGGCTACACCCTTTCCTCTTATTCCTATGACGTGGTACTTTATTCTAGTGATTCCCTCTCTACATATGAACCCACATAAATTGCACTTGACCACATCTCTATTTGTAGGATCACACAAGGTACCATAATTCCATCCTGCATCACCCGAATTTCTTTTCAAAAGTGATTCCGATGTGGTACTTYCTTCGGTTGTTGCGCTTGGTTTGGCCAAACCGTCCAGATTAGAAGCCCCACTACCACTAGCCATTAGCCAAACTGTATGTGTGATGCAAACTAGTACAGAACAGAATTAGAAAA
>NW_020200915.1:40959-44374 GCF_001531365.2 Cynara cardunculus var. scolymus
CTCAATTTCTGCAAATCCAAAATAAAATTCAGCTACATGCCTGATCCTGAAGTTTATAGAAAGTGAGAGAACACATTACAAAAACTAGAAAAGGGGTTTAATAGCAGGCTCATGGTTCATCTTGTTGGAGGMAAAATTACTGAAGGTTTTAGTGTGACAGTGCCTAAGAACCTAAGTTCGAACAAGTACAACAGATTCCGAATTTCGAACAAGAACAAGAAGTCAAATTTCAAACAAGAAAAAGCAACAATTGTTTAAGAGGGAGAATACATTTATCATACCGATGTGAAAGTTGGACAACATTCGAAATAGAACTTCAATTCTGCAACATGCTTGAGAACAATTGTTGGTGGAATCGTGGCAAGGATTGAATCGTTCGTGATTTAGGGTTTAGGTCGTTTTTTCCTTTGTTGGTTTTGTTCATTCAAGTGAATATTGAGTCTTGACTTTGAGTTTAATGAATTGATTGAGCTCCCGCTTCTAGATAATATTATATCATTGATAATTAATTTAAAAAAGTTGAAATTAAAAAACCCAAAAAGCCCCATTATGCCATAACGCGCCTTGAACTGTAACACGTCTTGTGCCGTAATGCGCCATAACTCAAGCTACGCCTCAGAGTCGTGCCATGGGCTAAAACGTGGCGGCGAGGCCACGCCTCGACGTTATGGCGCGGCATAATGCCACCATAACTTTTTTTTTAGAGCCTTGATAATTACTCATGTTTATYTTTCTCTGTAAATGAATTTTCTCTTACTCCTTTATAAAGACATGCAACTTTTAGTCATTTACATGGTATCAAAGCCAAGGCTCTAGTATTCAAAGACCTTAATGTCCCATATATCTAACAAAAGGGAAGAGATTTTTTTTTTGGAAAATCTCCATCCAAAATTATCCGCATCAAGTTTGATGATTCTTTGATGAATTTCAWTCTTATGCCTTTCTGAACTTTTGCTCTATTCTTGTAATGCATTTCTTATATCAAACAATATAATTATAATTAAGAAGAAAAGAAGAGCTTTATCTTTTATTATAGCATKGTATTTCAAAGATATTGCAAATAATGCCTAATGACAAAAGCTTTTGATATCACCCTTATACCAAACCAAACGACTTGGTATATCCTACTYGGAAATAGTTTTGGAGGGGCAAGATGTATGTGAACCTTTTGTTAGGTCATTGACCAACATTTTCTTAAATCAAAACRTGGCGCTGACTGCTACGCTATAAGGAAATAAGTTGCTCCTTCTCCATCAGCAATTGCTTTTGGCGTAGTGGTAAGCGCTTGGATCCTAACATGTGGTATCAGAGCAGTGTGTTCGAATATGTGAGGTGCATAATAATGCTAAAGGCATGTTGCGCAACCATTATCTTCTAGCGAAGATCTTGTTAGTGCTGGTAGATGCTGGGGGGAGATTGTTAGGTCATTGACTAGCATCTTCCTTAATCGAAATGTGGCGCTGATTGCTAAGCTATAAGGAAATAAGTTGCGCCTTCTCCATCAGCAATTGCTTTTGGCGTAGTGGTAAGGCTTGGATCCTAACACCTTTCCTTAATCGTCCAACACTCAAACCTATACGACATAGCTTGTCTAATAGTGACCCTATAGATTTTACCTTTCAGTTTTAATGGACCTTAATGTTAACACACTTGCAGCCAACCGTCCGTTTTAACCAATGTGCCTCTATTTTTAGCCGACCTCCCATTCAAAGTTGTTAAAGGCTCAAGGCGCACTTAGGCGCAATGGGGTCCCGGGCCTAGGCACGAGGAGCAGGCGTGAGGCGCGGCCCTCATGAATGCGAGGAGCATCTTATCAATATATATACATACTCACACTCACACTCACACTCACACTCACACACTCACACTCACACTCACACTCACACTCACACTCACACTCACACTCACACACCAAGTCTCCAATGCAGCAAACAACAATACTTCGATAGAGGCAGAAGGGTTTAAAGCGTGAGCCGTGAATGAAAAGTTTTAACGACTGGGTATTTATAGAGAACGAGGCTTGAAGTTCTAAGGATTTAGTATTTAGTATTAGAAYTTGACTTATGTCATCTATTTAATAACAACTATGCTCCCACAGTTTCGTGGTGTGCCTAAGATCTATATCCATGACATGATGCTCAATTGGTTCTYTACTCTCCATGGTTGGTTTTTCATATCACTCTTATCCTTGTCATTTCTAAGCTAATAGATAGAGAAAAATTGYATGGCATAAAGGTTGAGATTATTTCCATGATCTTATTAGACCCTACCATAAATGTGCCAAGCATCTTTCTCTTAAATACTAAAGTTTTGGTCTGGCCTATTCTATAACCGTCCCAAATAGTTGGTGAAACATGTATGTTATTGTAGTGTACTCGGCTTCGGGAATGACATTTATGCTTGAAGATAAGAAAACCTTGATCCTAWTTTGGAATTATAATTTATCGTTGCTTGCACTACATAAGTACCAACTTATCGTTGCACGTGCTAAATCGTGTTGAATCACTTACTACTATAAGCCTGAAGATGATACATGATACATATATTTAAAGGAAGATCAATTAATTTTGAATCATGTAAACTCTTGATACTTGTCACCAAGATAGTTTGATTCTTAGAATATCGAACTAATCTATCTGCCTCTTTTTTTTATATTTTAACGTGGACTCTAGTTCTTCACTTAGAATTTATATGACTTGCTACATTGGTTCAGATTTGTACAGAAATTAGACCAGCTAGAGATGAGGAACTTCCAACTCCCTACATAGAAGATTATCGGTAACTTTCTTGTCTAGATTTCTTAAATATTAGTTATATGCATTTTCTCAAATATTATGTATGTATTAGGTAATTGACTTATAAATGTTCAACAACCTTTGATGTTGTCAATCAACTTAATCTACATGATGTTAGCACTTATCGRTGAACTAATACCTTCTCATTGTGCTGCAAATATGTAATGGTAATCATTATAGGTTGTAAAATTAGTAGAGTGCACTCTTACAAGTTGTTATTCAGTATATTTATTCTCTGAAGAAATGGGTGTTAGTGGGTTGGTATTTGAAATGTATATGGTCTCATCATTAATGATATTAGGGTTTTTTTTTATGTTGATGTAAACTACTAAAATTAGATTAATAAGAGCACTTTCATTTGTTATTTGGTGGCAGAGGTAATGTTTTTGGTGAAGTCCGGAGATTGGAAGGTTGWCTAACTATTATTTCTCATAATTGAGTATCAATAAGGAAAGTTATCACTTTCGAATGTGCGTACAAACTATCGGTTTGATAGGCTATCTCTCAAGTGTGATAGGAATTGATGAAAAAGATGGCAAAAGAGTATATAGGGTGTAGAGGGAGATGCATATCTCTTTACCAAATCTCCCCCAAAACGAAGGGCTCTCAATCCAATGTTA
>NW_020200915.1:44939-58906 GCF_001531365.2 Cynara cardunculus var. scolymus
GAATATGCGGGCAAGGACCTATGTTACAAAGGGATCAACATGAATGTTGTATTCTTGAAACCTTTGTTACAAAGGAGAGGAAAGGAAAGGGAGGGAAAGGGGAGTATTGAGGCAAAGGCTCAAAGAAAATGGCACTACTAACCAAGTCAAGCCCACTTCCTGCCGATAGGCAAAAGAAAAGGACCAGGAAAGGCGGCGGCATAGGAACCACGGGACCCCTACTAGTAAAGGGAAAACGGAAGTGCGCTATTGCGCACTAGCTGAAAAAGCCCTTTCCCTTTTAAAGTAAAAAACTCGTTTTCTTGAAACCTTTTTAAGGAGAGAAAGGAAAGGGAACACAAGGAATATAATGATAAGTTTCCTCCCAAATGTAGGAGGAAATTTAAGAAAAGGAAAGGAAAGGAACGAATTTAAAACCTCTTAAAAAGAAGATTAAAAAAATACAAAACTACTTAACCTTTCTTTTAAAGGATATATTTTTAAAGGGTATATTTGTAAAAATGACATTATTCCTTTCCTTTCTTTCTTGTTTAAGAACATGAAAAGTATTCTCTTTTCCTTTCCTTCYTTTTCCTTTCGTCTCGAGAACACAAATAAAAAATTCATTTTTTTCTCCCCAAATTTAGGAACACATCTTAAGCCCATTTCTATTTGTTGTAATTTTGGATAAGAATTCTTTTAGCATCCACGTGGGTGTTTTTCGTTGTATGCTATTTGGGGAAGATGATGCATTGGTAGCAGAGACAAAGGGAGTGGTAAACGCTAGGTTGTACGGGTTGAGGGCGACATTGAAAGTAGAAGGTGAAGGCACTAGATGCTCTATTACCGAATACCTATTGTGCAATTTCATCTCGATTGGGGATGGCTTAAAATCAACATTGGGGAGCAAGGGTACCCCAAAAGGACARTTTCAAGTACTTAGACTCCTTAAAAGGACGAGAGGTCGAGGAAACCATTACACAGTGCATAAAGGCATGATGGTCAAAGTGAAGGGCGGCCACAAAAGTGTTGTGTGACAGAAAGGTCCTAATTAAACTAAAGGACAAATTGTAAACCAACCATGTRTTATGCTTTCATTTCAATTCATATAGCCGAAACGGAGGGGCAAATCAGCATAACAAGATAAAGGACTAGTAAAGCGTATGAATAGAAAGCATTTCCAATTTTGTCAAATTCTGTTGTTAAAGGGTAGTTTGGGGTTTTCCTTTTTCTTAAGCGTTGGTTCTTCTATAAGTAATTGTTGTGTTCTTTGTTATGGTTCATCGAGAGAATAGAGAGTTCTTTCTGGAGAACATGCTATTATGGTTATTCTTTAAGTAATTCTAATTTGGGTTGTTGATTTCTCACAATTCTCTGTTGGTTGTATTCAGTACCTTGATTCTTAACAAAGTGGTAGCAAAGCACTCGATCCTTGCTGATGGCACCACCAAGACTCGATCCAGTAACCCAACGGATAGAGACGTTGGAGGAAGGTGTAACAGTGGTAAGGGAACCACGTTGTCTGGAATGCAACAACTCGGCGATCTGATCACCAAACAATTCTCATAATTGGCTGCTGAGAATTTACAGCTTCATGCCTCAATGAGAGGAGATGATAGTCATTAGGTCAGAGCCAAACTTATCATACACAGAGTACTTAACGATGGGAAATCTGGGAAATGGAGGGGACAAGTCTGCAGGATCCTCATTCAAAGGAGGCTCAAATTGGCACTTGGATATGCCTCTCTTTGATGATAATCAACCAGATGGTTGGATCATACGTGCTGAGAGGTATTTCTCTTTTAAATTGAATGAAACTGAGAAATTGGAAGCGGTTTTGGTGGTGTTAGTGGGAGACGCACTTCTATCGTAACAGTCGGAACATACGCGACAACCAACCAAATCGGTGGTCACTTTGGGCAATTTCGCCCTCATGTGCTAGGTCACTTCACGAACAATGGTTGGCTTCGATTCAAGAGGGTTCGATGTTGGAGTACCAAAGTCTGTTCATCGATTTGGCTTCACTCTTGTCAAAATATCTGATGAAATAACATTGGTTCATTTTTTAAATGGACGATAACCTGATTTAGAGGCTGAGGTCTGTGTGTTAGGAACCAAGAACTTAGATCATGCGATGAATCTAGCAATCAAGCTTTAGGAGAAAAGCAGATTGGAAAACTAATAAAGCCGAGGGCACCTACAAATTCGTATTGTCTGGGAACTTCTGTTCCTAAATTGCCGACGGTACCACCGGTGACTCTAATTCCCCCAGTACGGATCGTTCCATCTACTTATTGAAGGCCAAATCTAACACCCTCGGGGTCAACAAATGCAAAACCCTTGGGTGAAGTTTGCCGATTGATCGAGGAGGAGTTGCAAAACAAGAGAGAAAAGGGTATTTTTCTACTGTGATGATAAATGGAGTTTAGGACATCAATGTCGAAGAAGGGAGTTGGGGTGTGCTGTAGATTCATGAGGATGAAATGAGTGAAACAAGTGAAAAAGAAYATSGAGAAATTCAACACTCTGAGATATGTCTACTGTGGTAACTGGATCGGTTATCACATGAGGTAATTAATATGTGATTATTTGTTAAATGTTTATGTGACAGCATGATAAATTGTTATATTTGATTATGTGAGTATGTGAATTTTTATGCATAGGAAAAATATGCATAATAAACATGCATAGGTATGTATATGTACATGTATGGATATATGCATGATATGTGAATGAGTGTGTGTGTATATATATATGCGAATATATATGTTTGTATGCATGTGAAGGCATGCATGAGTAGGCGGTTTAACCGCCATTTTCTTTTGGAGAAAGGTATAAAAGGGAGGTTAACCTTCCTTCACATTCTTCTTGCCATTTTTGAGAAAGTGGGCGATTTAAAAGAAGAGAGTGGATTGACCGGATTGCTTATTGTTTGAATTACAAGAAGTTGATTTCAAAAGTATTGCTTAAGGTGAGTGGTTAAAACGTTTTATGTATTTTTATGAATTGCATAAATTGAATTATATGTACTTTCACCCGGTTAAAGTGTAAACCGAACAAAAGTGTTGAGCGATTTAGATGTAAACAGGATAAGGGATTGAGCGATTTAAAGGTAAACTGGACATAGTCTCAACCGGTTTAAGAGTAATCCGATTGATGGGTTAGCCGGTTTATGTGTTGGTCAGTTTCTTGAACTTTTGAATTCATGTCAAGTATTTTGAACGGAGAAGTATGAATACGACCAAAAAGGTGACCGGTTTATTTATCGACCAAAATCATATGTTGACCGGTTTAGTGGTAAATCGGACAAAGCGTGGGCGATTTAGTGTCCGGATTACCGGTATAGTATTGTCCGGAATTGGTAAATCGTCCAAGGCTTGACCGGAGATGAAGTCCGGCCAGGTCTAAGTTGACCGGATTTGCACTTTGACTTATGTAATGTTTGTATAAATTGTTATTTTTATCATTTTTATACAAAATGAGAATTTTTGATAAGAATGATTTTGAACTAATGATATTCCATTGGAACATATATGACTGCGGTCTGTTCAATATGGAATTGTTTTACGAAATGTTTTGATGAGGAAATAAGGGTGACATATCAAGGAGAGGTGTACCATGGGATAAGGGAGACATATCAAGGAGAGGTGTACAATGGGATAAGGGTGACATATCAAGGAGAGGTGTATTTTTGGATATAAGGGTGACATTTGTATGTGTATTATGTAATATAACTCTTACTATTATATCCTTTAAGACTACCATGATCTGGAATCTTTATTTCTTTGTGATTTAAAGGTTTAGGATCAGGGTTTTTATTGGAAATCATAGTCTGAATGTTATTGAGGAGGAAATAACAGGTTTGGCCTGAAACTTTGAATAAACCTTGTTTAATTTGAAAGGTTTAAAAGTTGCATTATGATATACCTGATTAGTACGAATCTATTTGGGATTTTGATGTATTACTTGCAAACAGAGAATTTGGCTTGAAAGGTAAAAAGATACTAGTAATTATGCTCTTACTTGTTCATATATTTGTTATATATGAAAAGTTGTGTACATAAAAGTTTTGGTGATATTCACCCTGCAATAACATAAAAAGGGGAACTCACTAGACCTTTCGGTCTAACCCTCGTTTTGTGATTTTATATATGTATTGCAGGAAGTGCAGACGGTAAGGGGAAGGGGAAAATGTAAAATTTCCCAATATGCATATCTACGTGAAGATTTGGCTATGTTATGTATAGTTTTGTTAAATGAACGTGAAATAGTACGAGAATTTATTTTGAATTTTTGGACCATGTATTCACTAATGGTAGATTCTTGTACTAAATGACCTATGTGGTGTATAAACATGTATCCCTTGTGTATGAAATATATGTTACATGCAATATGTGGAATGGGGTGCTACATCTACTCAATTATAGAGATCACAAATCCAAAAACACTAAGTATGAAAGCGAAGGTGCAAGGATTAGAAGTGATAATGATGATCGACCCAAGACGACTCATAATTTCATTTTCCAATMTGTTGTTCACCGTTTAAGCCTTTCCATGAACAACACCAAGGAATTTGGGGTCTCTTTGAGCAAGGGAGAATCTGTTAAGAGACAGGTGAATGCCTAGGAGTTAACTAGTCCGCCTATGGGCCGGAGATAATAGAAGATTTCCTTCCTCTCATTTGGGTAATTCAAATGTGATTTTGGGGGTTTAGTGGTTGGAGAAGCTGGGAATGATCACATAGGGAGGTAGATACTTGATTMAATTGAATTAGGTTGAAAGGGAGCCGATCATGATCGAGGATAACATGAACCCAGTYCCTTCATTTATGCAACCCATCCTTTGTTCATACAAAGAAGTTTTCGAGTGACCAAATGCGTTACTCCCTAAGCATGATAATTGAAGAAGGAATTGGACCTGTGTCAGTTCGACCCCATAGATACCCTCAGGCGCAGAAAATCGAGATTGAGCGCCTAGTTTTGGAGATTTTACTGGCTGGTATTATTCGGCAATCAAATGGTTCRTTCTCTAGCCCGATTCTATTTGTGGAAAAGAAAGACAGCTTCTGCGCTTTTGTATGGATTACCGAACATTAAACAAAGCTACCGTACCTAATTAGTACCATACCGGTCATCAATGAGTTATTAGATGAGTTACAAGGGTCCCTAAGTGTTCTCCAAACTCGGCCTTAAATTGGGTTATCACCAGATTTGTGTGAAGGAGGATGTCATTAAGACCGCGTTCCTAACCCATAAGGGACACTGCCAATTTCTAGTGATGCCATTTAGCTTCACTAATGCCCCTGACACATTTCAGTCCCTAATGAACGATATCATTCGTCCGCATCTCCGAAAGTTTGTACTAGTCTTCTTTGACGATATTGTGGTATATAGTCGAAATGAACAAGATGTTGAACATGTAGCAGTTGTCTTGCAAAAATTGGCCGATCATCAATTTTACGCTAATCCAAAGAAGTGTGAATTTGGTTAAAGTGAAGTAGGATACCTTGGTCACGTAATTTCAGCAACAGGGTGGTGGTTGAACAAGAGAAATCAAAATAATAATACAGTGATTTTTTTTAGGTCTGGCTGTTTATTACGATGATTCATTGCTGGGTATGCTAGGTTGGCTCCACCACTGACAACCTAACTCCGAAAAGATTGTTTTGGGTGGTCGAAGGAGTCAACAGAGGCTTTTCAACAACTAAAAACAACCTTGACTCAGCCCTGSTAGGCAATGCATGACTTCAACCAGCTTTTTATCATAGAGGTTGATGCCTTGGATTTTGGAATCGAGCGGTACATTTACAAAATAATCATCCCATAGCGTATTTAGTCAAGTCTTGGAGATAAGAACCTGCCTGAAACCCATTCATGAAAAAAAGTTGATGGCTATCATCCTAGTGGTGTTAAATGGTAGCATTACCTCCTTGGTAGACACTTTGTGATGCGTATGGATYAACGTAGTCTGAAATTTCTCATGGAACAACAAGAGGTGGGGGTAGATTATCAGAATTGAATGTGTAAACTTATGGGGTTTGATTTGGAAATCCAATACAAACTGGCCTTGCAAATCGAGTTGTGCATGCATTATCGAGTGAATTGTTAACAAAATCAAGCACGCTAGTATCCATATGGTTGATGGATTTAAAAGGGTTGGAAAAAGAGATAGCCGGTGATCCTTTTATTACCAAAGTGGTGCACTACATGGAGAAGGATGGAAAGAAACCACGTGGGGTTTGCGGTATGACAGTGATGATTATTTTTCAAGGGAAGGATGGTAATTCCCCATAACTCATCCCTGATCTATGAGTTGCTCGGCGTATATCATGACTAGGTGATCGGTGGTCACACTAGGGAACTGATGACTTATCAACGATTGGCAAYTGCATGGTTTTGAGTTAGGATGTGTTGCATGGTTCAATAGTATGTGCAAGCTTGTTCGGTRTGTCAACAACATAAATCAACCACTACTCATCCAGTGGGTCTCCTCCAGCCCCTCTGCCAATTCCTACCCAAGTATGGGACGAGCTGACTATGGATTTCATAGGGGGGCCTCTTCGTTCAAGGGGTTTGACACAGTGTTGGTGGTAGTCGATTAACTAACAAAGTTTGCTTACTTTTTATCTCTTAAGTATTCTTATACGACCGCCTCTGTCGTTGAGTTATTYATTGGGGAAGTGGTATGCTTACATAGGTTAGCATCTTTGATTATTTCCGATCGTGACAAGGTGTTCACGAGCCATTTCTGGTGCGAGTTATTTTGTCTCCAAGGCACCAAGTTGCTATAAAGCATGACCTACTACTAGTCGGAGTTTATGAACAAGACGGTCCAAACGTAACTTTGTTGCTTCATTCATTGTAATCCTTGCAACTTGGTTAAGTGGTTGCCGTAGCTGGAGTTTTGGTACAACAMTTGATACCACTCTTCCACAAAGTGTACTCGTTTTAAGGCTCTCTACAATCGTAATCCACCCCGTCTATGCTCCGTGTAAGTAAGGGGAACATGGGTATCATCACTGAAGGAGCAATTGTGGGGCCGCGATGCCATCTTAGATGAATTCAAGTTTCTATTTGCTGCGGGCCCAACAAGTGATGGAGAGTGCTGCAAACATATATTGAAGGGATATCAACTTCGAGATTGGTGATTGGGTTTTTCTTGAACTACAGTCGTCCTGTCAAAACGTCCGTTGCTACCTATCCCTTTCAAAAGCTTGTTGCACGGTTTTTATGACTCCTTTTAGATCACCCAACGGATCAGGGACGTGGCATACAAACTTCAGCTTCCTGAGTCGGCTCGTGTACACTCGGTGTTTCATGTGTCGCAACTTAAAAAGGCTATCGGATTTCAAACGACTTTTTCTCTTTTTTTAACTTCGCAAATCGACGAGCATTTGGAGCTAGAGGTGCGTCCTGAGGCTGTCTTGGAGTGCGTATGATGGATTCCATGGAGGGTCATTGACTCGAGGTTTTGCTTAAATTGCAGAACTTACCAGACTTTGAAGCTACATGGGAGGATTTTACAACGATGCAAAGAGTCTTTCCTGCGTTTCACCTTGAAGACAAGGTGACTCTCGGGGAGTGAGTTGATGTTGTGCCTCCAATTTAATTCACATATAGTCGAAGGGGAGGCTGCATAACAAGAAGGATYAGTAAAGCATATGAATTAAAAGCATTTCCAATTTTGTCAAATTATGTTGGTAAAGGACTAAAGGGTAGTTTTGGGTTTTTCTTTTTCCTAAGTGTTGGTTCTTCTAAAAATAATTGTGGGGTTTTTCTTTTTCTTAAGGTTGTGTAAAGAATACAGAGTTTTTTYAGGAGGGACTAGCCTCTCGAACATGCTAGTATGGTTATTCTTTAAGTAATTCCAATTTGGGTTGTTGATTTCTCATAATTCTCTGTGTTGGTTGTATTCAATACCTTGATTCTTAACACTATGTTTTATGGGTCTGAGTGTTGGGTGATGAAGAAGGTGTATGAGAGGAAAATTGAAGTTGCATAAATGAGGTAGTTAGGTGGATTGTTGGCTTGTTGCAGGACCATGTTCGACAAGATACCAAATGGGTCTTCCAAGCAGAGCTCAGAGTTGCTCCTATTACGTGTAAACTGAGAGAGCAGAACTTTTGGTGGTTTGGGCACGTTTGCACAGACAACTAATGACTCCGGTGAGAAGGGTAGAGAGGCTAACGGTCGAGGAGCTGTAGAGGAAACATACCGAGGASGATGTGGGATAAGAAGCTGAGGTTTTATATTTCGGCCTTGGATACTTTTCAAAAACATGACCTTAGATAAGATTTCTTGATGTCAAATTAAGGTAGTTGATTATTTGTAAGAAACTATTCGGTATTGCAGTTTGGGGCAGGGGGACAAGACGRTACAGGGCGAGTTGGGGGAAGGTTAGAGACCCGACTCGAGACAAAAGTTTGTAGTTTAATAGGCTAGTCAAGGGAGGGCTCTTTTTAGTAGTGAGACGTGTTCAGGTTAGCTACTTTTTTATCTCCACTTTTTTCCCAGGCTCTTATCTTTTCTGTCTATAATTGTTTAGCTTGTTTTCTTTCTTTCCTTTAGTTGTTTTGTTCTCCCTCAAACATTCTTTCTTCAAAGGGGTCTTTTGCTCGGTGCTCATTCCAACTCTTTTTAAAAGCTTGTTGCTTCTTGCTTATGTGTTAACATTCTTGAGCCAGGTGTCTACACAAGAACATGCTCTCTACCCCATGGGCAGACTTATTAAGAGCTGATTGGGCTCCCATGCAACCCGTTCACTCGATTATTGTAAGAGAAAACTTTAGGGTCTGGAAGGTGCACCAGCTTTATTTTGAAGGGCGCTCTTAAATATTTTTGWAACCAAGTTTATAACATATATCAAACATGGATGAGATGGTTTAGATAATTAAATTAAGTTGTGAAATACAATAGGTTGCAGGTTCGATACTTACATCTAGCAAATATTTAATTTTTGATCTTTCAAGTTTCACCTCTAAGGCTTGACCCTACAATGTTATTACTAAAAATATCAATATTAAAGATAAAACTACATCCAACTGAAATTTTGTATTTTATTCTCCAAATYGACACAATTGACTTCCCCAGGTCAAATCGCTACTTTGTGGACCCTTGATCTACCTTAAAGGTGCACCTACTTAGAAAAATTCCTTGGTCCGCCACTTGTCTTTACCCCGTGGGGTAGAGGAAATTTCTATGTACATCTTACTCATCCGAGATCCTACTGCTAAGGATGATGAGATYATTGTTTTCCAAATCGTAACATGAGGTAGAGGGAGGCACAAATTTAGGCAGTGAGCAGTGTAGAGGTGGAGGCCTTCGGYTGGTGTTTGTCTGGCTGGTTCTTTCTTAGAGAAATCAGAGAAAACTAGAAGTTATACCTTTTTAACTAAAACTTGTACTCTTTTATTTAAATACCGCAAGGGCCAGCTGTTTGTATAGTAAAAAGTGTCCAGTAAAAATAGGATTGTCCAATACCTCTGTGTGTGTATATATAATATCAATTTCCTTTGTCACTGATTTTGTTGTGCTTGAATATTATACATATATATATGTATATCATTGTATTTGTTTTCACTATCTTGTGTTGTGTATTTTATTGTATCGTACTATTTGTATATATTTTGCATAGATACTGTATTGTATATATTCGTCGAGAATCTTGTGCTATATATATTTAGTAGTACATATATTGCATTATACTATTTGTATATATATATATATATCGTATATACCTTATGATAAATATCCGCCATAAATATCCGTCTCAAGACATACGCCTTGGACCTCCTCGAGGCTTACACCTGGTGTGCCTTGCCAAGGGAAAACGCCTCAAGGCCCAATTATGTTTTTTRACACCTTGGATGAAATGGAACAAGAAGTTGTGAGTAATTGCTTAGGAAGGAGTTTTGAGATTAAGACTTTGGGGAAGTTGAAGTATTCTATAGGAATTGAGGTGGCATGTTCCATAAAGTGATTATTTTTATCCCAAGAGGAGCATGTTCCTGAAAYGCTATGTAAACCTGCACGTACATCAATGGAGCCAAATTGTAAGCTAGCATGTACTAGTGCCTTGTAGGACGACTCATTTATTTGGTACATACAAGATATTGTCTATGCTTTAAGCATGGGTAGTTGGTTTATGCATAATTGTAAAGAATCCCACTCTCAAAAAGTGTATAGAATTTTGCAATGCTGGATGGAACTCGAAGAAGAGGAGTCTTGTACAAGAAGGAATGGAAGTGCGAGATTTGAAGCGGTACAAATGCATTGTTGCATGCAGACTCAATTATTGGACTGTGATCAGAGGGACAGAGAGAAGAAGTATTCTTATTTACTGAATGAATAATTACAAAGGAGAGGCGTGTATATATATAGACACAAATAAGAAACCCAAACCCAAATAAGCAAAGGCCCGTACGGCCCAACAGAAACCCTAAACAGACATAATATTTACAATATATTCTAACACTCCCCCTCAAGCTGGAGCATAGATATTGATCATGCCCAGCTTGCTACAAATATAAGTGATTTGACTCCCGGGTAGTGCTTTTGTGAAGACATCGGCTAATTGATCCNTGACGACGGCAGGAGGTTTTCAGAGTGGCTCTGATACCATGTGATCAGAGGGACAGAGAGAAGAAGTATTCTTATTTACTGAATGAATAATTATAAAGGAGAGGCGTGTATATATATAGACACAAATAAGAAACCCAAACCCAAATAAGCAAAGGCCCGTACGGCCCAACAGAAACCCTAAACAGACATAATATTTATAATATATTCTAACATGGACAAAGATCGACATTAGGTCACCATACCTTCCATGGAGAGAATCTTGTTACAGAGAAGCCAAAAACAGGGGAAATAGCTCATTCTAGTATTGATGCAGAGTTTCATACCATAATAAAGTAGCAATAATCGTAGCACACAAACCATTATCATGTCGATACAAAACATATCAAGGTGGTTAGCCATTTCATCGAGTAGGAAATAGACAATGGCTTGATATGCACACCATGTGTCAACTGTCAACGCAGGGACGGCTTGCTGATATTCTCAATGAAGGACCAAATAGCTCTATGTTTGAGAGTACTGTATCCAAGCTTGGAACGAAAATTTCATATTCGTCTTGAGAGGCAGTGTGGGAATTTGTCGCATTAGTTTAGGAAGATTAATAAGTAATTAGGCTTAAAAGGGATTTAAGTTTAAAAGGTGTAAAGCATGCAGGATAGGTTCCTGCAATGTAACAGATCTTTCTTAGTTCAGTTTCTTGATTTTATGTTGCATTCTTTTTAAGCATAACTGATTAGGAGGATCAGTAGATTAACTACTTCAGACCCTAAATTGTTAATCTCTATTTTMTTTGAACGMGTTTCGATCGCATAAAAGCTTGGAGAAGCAAAACAACATATCTGCATGCAGAAACACCAAAAATAGCATATGAGATGATTACATGGGATCATGCCGTTGGGACCTCTCGACCTAAAAATATTCTATGCTTGTGGTTCTCACTATCAGTTGTTTCATACATTTAAGTCCAATACTAGATTGCCTTTAGCCMTGCTTGTTTAGCAGTAAATCTTAGAACTGTTTTGTATGTGATCCAAGTGTCCAAGATAGGCCAGCAGGATCTAAATACCACTGGCTATGGCATTGAATAGGTTTCTTATCATAGTTGACAAGTAGCATTTATATCATACTAAATGCCTCCATTGTAGGTGGCCATGATTGTATCGTGGCAAAAGATGATATGTTGTGGGGGGTTGTGTTTGTCATGGTGGGGCTATTGGTTTGGCTCATCTTGGTTGACTTGCTCTAGTCATGHGGTGGTGTATGTGAACTTAATTGGCAGCTGCAAAATTATACATATTTTCCCTTTTCTTGGATAGTCAGCCTTGTGAAATGAGACGAACATCATCATCTATGTCGATGCCAATTTCTTTTCAATGGGCTATATTTTCTGCCTTACTAGCTTACTATAGTATACATGCTCTTCATGCTGTGCACTTGTTACAGATGTGCGCTGGATGCTGAAGTTTCAAAGTACGTGGCAGAATCTTATCCAAAAGGTGTCTGCTCGGTTTACTGTACGAGTGGAAAAGATGTGGAAGAACCTGGATTCGATTTTGAACTTGTTGTGTTAATTACAGCTAYGCGACTCAGCCCACAAAACTTTTGGTAGGTTGACTTACAGGAACTGTTGGTACATCTTATCTCACTTCTGCACTGGGTATTACTTTATGCCATGTAATTTAATTAACCACACTTGTTTTTTCATAACTTAATTTTGTACGTTGTTGTTCTTAAATCATAAGTGCCAATTATAGCCTGATAAAAGGGTTGCTCTTCATCTCTGAAACCAATCCTCTCTGTTACTACATTCTCTCTTGTTCATTATGTCTTTYACTTTATGATGTATTAGCAATGGAAGTTGGCGCTCAATATGGAACATTGAAWTYATGGATGAACTACAAACTGTGGAAGTAAGAGGAAAAATGCAGGTAACCCTTGCAGTATCTCAGAATTTTCTTTTTGTTCATGTCCATAAAAGATAACTTAGTGATATCCTGTAATGTGAATGTAAATCCAGGTGGGTGCTCACTATTTTGAAGAAGGGAATGTCCAGCTTGATGCACAGCATGAATGCAAGGATTCAACTATGTTTCAGGTTACTATGACAAATTCAGCTGAACTCACCTGCACGTTGTATGTTTTTTCGTTTACTTGTTTTCTACAACTCYGAGCTATAAGTCCATAAATAACTATGCTAGTTGTTATAGGTGATGGTGATCCCTTCCTTTTTTAGCTGTAGGATCTTGAGATCATACAATGGTCCACATAGCATATACCTACTGGAAGAGCATCTTAGTTTCTGTTGGCTTTCGTGGTGAATCTACACCAACTAGCATCATGGGTGGAGCTATCCAAATTGCTTGTGAAATCATGATTTTTGTATTGGCGTAGTATGAATTTTCTAGCCGCTTAATGTGCAACCATACTTTTTGTCATTGAAACCGTAAACATTTTTTTTGGGTGAAACCATTAACCTAACCGATAACCCTAACTCTTCAAAGAGATGAAATTTCGATTGATATTAATTTCTGTTAATATTTAGGGTAAACTTGTTTTTGTTTAATGTTATATTTGGATTTTAAGGTTGATTGCTATTTTTTGTGTTTAGGATTTACTTGATTGTATTTAGGACCGGYTCTTTAGGGTTAATTGGTTTAATGCTAATTTATTTATATTCATGTTAACATAWTAACATATTAATTTGAGGCCAACTCTCTAAGCGTAAATTTGTCTATATTAGGCACCAACCTTTTATATTTTAGGGTTAATTTGGAGCTCACTCTTTCGTGTTAATTTGTATATATATGGGGTAACTCTTTAGACTTTAAGATTATTATACTTATATTTGGGGTTAATCTGTTGGAATTGGCTTSGGCTTATAGGTAAGTGGATCAATAAGGCTAAAGGAGTGCAAGTGTGCAACTAAGGGTGTGCATTGTCACATTAATGGAAHTCTGATTAAATTAGAAACAATAATTAGTAGTAACAAAATGAACACGCACACATATGTATGCATCAGTGGGCATGCAGATTCTCATGGCTCTCATTTTTTGTGGTTCTCACATGAACCACCCCTATATATAATTTCAAGTGGTTTGCTTCCGATACCTGTTTTCTTAAAGTATCAAACTTAAAACGACATCCAATTTCAAGAACCGAAATATCAACCCGCTTTAAGAAGGTTGTTCAAAGATGGTGATCAGAGAGTGTAGAATATGCCGGGAAGAAGATGAAGAGTAWGATTTGTTTAAATTTTGTGCAAGGCATTTTGTGTAGTTACATTAATTTTCYATTCTTGATTTCTAATAATTTTTTATATCCTGCTGCATTGCTAGGATACATAACTAGTATTATTAATTTGTTTTTACAAAAACATCTTAATTAACTCTCTCGCCTCCTTGTAAAATTGGC
>NW_020200915.1:59071-71698 GCF_001531365.2 Cynara cardunculus var. scolymus
GCATTTAGCAGATGGCCATGATATTACAATTGTAACTAAAAACATTTAAATGAAGAATTTTTTGTGTGGTATGAACAGTCAATTGAGAAAATTGGAGCTACAACTTGTGAAGAGAAGGCAAGTACGAAGGCTATTTAATAAATTATCCAACTTTAAATTTTTGAGGCATCACTAGGAAGGGTGAATTTATATAATTAGCATTTTAACTATATTGGGGGCATTTGTATAATGAATAGTAAATTTACAGGGTAAAGTTGTCTGCCTATCAGACTAGTAAAACATATTGATGGATGGATTGTTGAATATTTTCTTCTTACAAGATGACCTGTAAGCTATGAAGCTTAGAACCACGAGATTTCATTCGAACAAATGCGGAAAAATAACAACCCAATGACTTGATAACAATCGAACACGCCACCTTGACCCTTAAGTTGGTTGAATAAAGCTTGAGTACCTTGTTATGAATTCTTAACCCTTATGGAAGACCTAAGAACCAAAGAATATGAAGAACTCCACAAACTTTACCCCCAAGTCTGATATCTTTTATCTACACTAAAACTTCACCAGAGAGAATAGCTCAAAATAAATTCAAGAATAAATTTTTTAATGATCCCATATTGATTGAACGTCAAAATTCGTCCATAATATATACGTCTCCTAAACTAGGGTTTTCCAAAACAAAAGGGAACAATTATAAGCATTAAAGGAAACTATGATATGGAATGGTTTTTCCATATCTTGAAAATTATACCTAATCTTAAGCAAACTTGGGAATGAAGCAAACATATTCACCAATTTGTAGCTTGAATATGAATCCGTTGTTGCAATTAAAATGATATGTTGCTTCACTTGAAATTTTCATTTTCCAAAATCACTTCTGCGTCTCCATGGATCATATGAGTTCTATGTTAGTGACTTTTAATGGATCATATGTGAAAGTTGAAAGGCCGAAAACTTAGAAACATAGTGGTGCCCAAAATTTCTATGGTACTGACTTTTAATTTGCTTTATGAACTTTTCTCACGTGGCTGACGTCTGCTGTGCATTTTCCAGTCGCCAGATGATTCTTCTTTTTCATTGGCAAACATTATTCGTCACCATGAGACAGAGTATATGAGTTCTCTTGAGGTGGTGTTTATTTTCTTTTCCTTTTTCTGGTTCTACTCGACTATTGCTATAACATTTTAACAGAGTTATATTCTGGCATTTGCAAATGGCAGACATCTTATTCCAATTTGCCAGATTCAACATTCAAGGTACTCTTTTGGCTCTTGTATGTGTAAWTTTTTTAGATATAGGGTGATTATGTCACTGTCAATATTATGTCAATGTAGTTAGATATTAGGGTTTGTACATATTAAGTCTTGTCAATGGAATAATATATGCTTGCTGAATAAGTTTACATGGTCAGTCATTTGTGCCACCTTGATGTTGTACTATATATATATACACACACACAGAGGTTTGTTGGTGAAATAATATACACSATTCAGATACTTTTACATGGTATCAAAGCTCATGGTACAACCATCCATAGCATTTGCAGCCGCTGTCTCCTGAAATAAAGCAAAACGGAAAAAAAACCCTAAAAATTTCCAGACCTTCTCAGTAACTGTAACAGCCTGTAGCCACTTGTCTCTTTGGCCTTCGCCCCGACCATCCCAGTATGCCCCGTTATAGCAAACTAAGTGTGTGTTTAGTGTCGATGATTCTTGATAGTATCCTATGTCTACCTTTTGGGGAGATATCAATCTCATACTTATAGAATTGGTCTGAATGAAATTCTTACATATTGGGTTGATTGATGATTCCCATATTTATTTCTTAGTTCTTATCAATTCCTGTAATGTAAAAAAGAAATATACTTTCTAGTAGAATTCCTGAAGCCATGCACTCGCTTAGGTTAACTCAGATTGGTTCTAGGGCACTTGCTTCTTGTGAGCTGTATACCCACTTCAGGGTTGATGAGCTTGAATAGTGGCTAGGGTTGATGAGCTTGAATAATGGCTAGGGTTGATGAGCTTGAATAGTGGCTTCCATTATCTTCTAATCCCATTGTTATGAGACGAGGTCCAGACAAGCTTTTATTCTCACATTGAGAGCTTGTTCTCTATAATGATTTTGCTCGTCCAAGGACACAATTGAGCTCCTGTTTCATAGCACACAAGAGTCATTTAGGGGTGGTTGATTTTTTTTCCCATTAAGCTATGTATCTCTTAAGTTGTCTATAAGCATTGATTCATCTGGATGAACTAAGATCTATTGTTTTTTAATTTTTTGTCCTAAATAAATAGTTTGAATAACAAAAATTACCATTCTAACCTTCTATCTACATAATGAAAATTAATTGTTTGATAAATCTTCTGAATAAGAAAAAAATTGTATGAGTTATATAAAATAACATATATTCAACAAGTTCCTCACAATACTTAAGAACTTGAAATATATATAAAACATTTAAGCATCATTGTTCTATTATAGTTTTTAATTTATACATGTGTTTTTTATGAGACATGGGATTAAAATTTGTTGGGCAAGGGTATTTTTGGGAAAAACTCTAGCTTAATGCATTAAATAGGTTAGGTTGGCTTACAATGTTAAGCCCATCTCTTAGTATTAAGTTAAAACCAAACATTTAATATAGCTTAATCAATTAAGCGAACCACCCGTTAATCTTAGTAAGTTGAAATCAAACACCCCCTAGCTTTATATGGTACAAAGGGGATCTGGTTCTGGTTGTGATGATAAACAGGTATTGGTAGAGGTTTTACTAATACGTTTGGTCTAACCACAACATGAGGCTCTTCTAACGTACTCGACATATGATTGTAATGGATAATCGTTGCTTTCACACTACGGGGTTGTTTGATAGTTGCTGAATGGTTTGGTGCAGGATGATTAAGTGGTCAGAATGATTAAGACGTTCTTATGATATGTGCAAAATGAAATACGGTTGTTTGGTAATTGTTCAGAATGAAATTAGGGTGYTGAATGGTTCACGGAGGCGCAAGATACAAAATCAATCAGAGGGTCTTAGAACCATTAAGGCATACTTATTTTTGCCAAACAAGTTTCAYCTCTTAGAGATTCAGAGGCTGCCTCTTAATGGAACTATTAAAAGGTAAAAAAAACAGTGCCACATTAGTTTGCATGGTCAACTCCATGGAGAGAAACTTGATTTACTACATGCATATCAAGGGCTTTTTACATGATTCCATAACACTGTCATGTAATTTTATCATGCATCCACTTTTTATTGGATTACGCATTGATGCTTGGCATGATATAAGAACACATTGCCAAAACTATCTTTATCTCCTTATTTCCAATTAAGTTAGCTCGTTTTAGCAGAATTCATATGACAGTGGGGCTGTTTGTTTGCATCTGGATGATGCCATTCAAAGTTCATCTCTGAATCAATCAGACAAAAAACATGTTTGGCAAAATTTTAGCGGCTTCTTAATCATTCCAAAAACCTTTGTATCGTTCCTTCAATGGGGTAAGAGCGTATGATTCAAAAGYGTGACATTTCCATGGTTACCCTCACATCCACTCGTGTTTGTCTCCTACAATCACACCAAAACCATCCATTCCTCACCCTTCTCACTCTTTTCGTTCTTTGAAGATGAACCATTTCGATTGTCAAGTTCATCCACTGTCTTTTCCATGTACTCGTACTCATCGAAGTCCTTTCTCTCACATGTACTTGTTTTCAACGTCCATATTAGGGCCTTGGAGGATTGAATTTGATGGGGCGAAGGTTGTGTGGATTCTTGGACAAAAGCAAACCCTAGCTTTTGCTCTGGAGTACAGTTTGGGTCTTCATTTACTTGATGTCAACAACTTGAGAACACGTCTCCTGTCCAAAGAGACAAGTGAGTTTTCGAACTTTCACATGTCGGTACCTCTTCTTCCTCGATATGTAGTTGTAAAACYGTAACACCCCACATCATACATTGCATGTAACACATACTTCATTCAAAAGAAACACATATATTAAACCACTTAAGTCCCATAATACAAGAAATTATCGTACAAAATACATAGCCCAAAAATTCCAAAATACAAATTCTTGTACTGATCAACATTTATCTACAAAACCAGATTCATCATAAACTCATCTTCACACAGATATGCACATAGGAAAATATTTATATTTTCCCCTTCCCCTTACCATCATGTAACCCAGCGGTTCCTGCAATACATATTAGAAATAMAAAATGAGGGTTAGACCGGAAGGTCTAATGAATCCCTTTTTCCATGTAATTGCAGGGTGAAGATCACCAAAACTTTATTTAAAATCAATTTTTCATGTAACACAGAGACATAACCACATAGTTCACATCGATCAATGACCCTCTGATTTTCAAAGCCGATCTCTGATTTTACAAATAACTCATTTAGCAAAAGCAAGCTAGAACCTTTCAAGTTCCACATAACTCGTCTCTAAACACTTTAATTAGAAACACGGTTATTCAAAACCTCTGGCCAAAAGCCAATTATGTTCTTCTCAATAACATCCTTTTGAGGTAAATCAACTATCTCTATCTGAGATGATAGACAACGGAACCCCATGTCKAGTCACAATCTCTTTAATATAAATCCTTGCTAATCTTTCTAACAAATAATTCTCTTTTATCATAAGAAAGTGTGCAGATTTTGACAGACGATTCACAATCACCCATATGGCATCATATCCCTTTGGAGTTCGAGGTAATTYCATTATGAAATCCATCGTGATATGATCCCACTTCCACATACGAATTTCTAATGACTGTAGATTCCCATATGGTCTTTGATWTTCAATTTTTACTTGCAGACATGTAAAACATCGCTCCACATACTTTGCTATGTCTTTCTTTAATCCAGACGACAATAAAATGGTTTTAAATCTTWATACATTTTATTTGTGCCAGGATGAATAGAATACCAGGATTTATGACTTTAGTTCAAAATAATTTCCAGAGTATTTCCATAGCATGGTACCCATATCCTACCTTGAAAACACAAAAGTTCTTTGTCATTCTTTTCCAAGGTAGAAATCAATTTACCCAATCGTTCAGACTTGAAGTTATCATCTTTGACAGCTTCCTCCTGACACTTTGAAATCTCACCGTGAAGATCTGGCAACAGATTCATTTTCATAGCCACAGCCTTGATTGTACCACTCTTCTATTTTCGGCTCAAGGCATTTGCTACCACATTAGCTTTCCCCGGATGGTAAAGGATTTCACAGTCATAATCATTTACCAGTTCAATCCATCGTCGTTGYCGCATGTTTAACTTCTTTTGATTGAATAAGTGTTGGAGACTTTTATGATCTGTGAATATCTGACACTTAGTCCCCAACAAGTAATGCCTCCAAATCTTCAGAGCAAAAACTACGGCTGCAAGCTCCATATCATGTGTTGGATACTGTTTCTCATGATCCTTCAGYTGTCTGGATGAATACGCAATCACTTCCCCCTCTGCATTAGCACAACCCAAACCCAGCTTCGAAGCATCGCTGTAGACCATGAAATCTTCTAATCCTTCTGGCAAAGACAGAACTGGAGCGCTGCACAAACGATCTTTCAATAATTGAAAAGTCTTTTGTTGATCTTCTTCCCACTGAAAATGTTTTTCCGAGTCAACTTCGTCAATRGCACTGCAATCTTTGAGAAATCCTGAATGAATTTCCGGTAGTACCCTGCTAACTTCAGGAAATTACGGACTTCTGAAGGAGTTCTCGGTGYCTCCCATTTCTCTACTGCTTCAATTTTAGCAGGATCAACCTTCACTCCTGCTTCAAATATAACATGACCAGAAATTGAACTTCTCTCAACCAAAATTCACATTTGGACAATTTCGCGTACAACTTTTTGTTCTTTAGAAGCTCAAGAATCAAATGAAGATGCTTAGCATGCTCTTCTTCAGATTTTGAGTATATAAGAATATCATTGATAAACACAATAACGAATTTATCAAGCTATTCACTACATACTCGGTTCATGAGATCCATGAAAGTTGCAGGTGCATTGGTTGGGCCAAAAGGCATAACCAAAAACTCATGATGTCCATATCGAGTTCGGAATGCAGTCTTGGCAACATCTTCTTCTTTGACCTCTAACTGATGGTATCCTGACCGTAAATCGATCTTTGAAAAGTAACTGCCCGATCAAATAGATCATCGATTCTTGGTAAAGGATACTTATTCTTAATCGTCAGTTTGTTCAATTCACGATAATCAATGCACATCCGAATTGATCCATATTTCTTCTTGACAAACAGAACCGGAGCACCTTAGGGTGAGGTACTAGGTCTAGTGAGATCCCTTTTTCCATATAATTGTAGGGTGAAGATCAGCAAAAGTTTATTTAAAATCAATTTTTCATGTAAATAGATACATAACCACATAGTTCACATAGATCAATGACCCTCTGATTTTCAAAGCCAATCTCTGACTTTACAAATAACTCATTTAGCAAAAGCAGGCTATACCTTTCAAGTTCCACATAACTTGTCTCTAAACACTTTTATTAGAAACACAGTTATTCAAATCCTCTGGCCAAAAGCCAATTATCTTCTTCTCAATAACATCCTTACTACCATTTCCAATAAGAACCGTGATCCTGAATCTTTAAATCACAAAGRAATAAGGATTCAGAGTCATCGTAATCTCAAAGGATATAGTAGTAAGAGTTATATTAATAAACACATACACAAATGCCACCCTTATATCAAAGGTACATCTCTCTTTAATATGCTACCCTTATCCTAAACTACATTTGTCCTTGATATGCCACCCTTATCCCAAGGTACATCTCTCCTCGATATGTCATCCTATTTCCTCATCAAAATTTGCAGATTATTTCCAATCAGGACAGACCGAAGTCACAAACGTCCTGATGGAACATCATCTATAGTTATAACCGGTGTTAATTTCAAAACAAACGTTGTACACTCTTTCTTTATCATTTTAGAAAGAACAATATGTCATTAACATAACCAAGTTTTGAATGTATAATTTATAAACTTATCCAGCCATCAAAATAATTTTAGCCGGACTACATATCTGGTCAATCCCAAARTCCGGACAAGCCTTGGTCGGACTTCCCATCCGGACGATACTTGTCCAAATATACATCATGTTGAATCCGGTCAACATTTAAACAAGAGAATTAAGTTACATACTTCAATTCGGTTAAACTCCTGGCCGGACTTATTCTCATCTGGTCAATACTATAACCGGGCAGGCTTCAATCCGGACAACACTGTGGCCGGATAGATTCTAATCCTGTCAACACTACAACCGGACTCACTCTTCTCCGGTCAAGACTATGACCGGATTCACAAATTTCAAAATCGTTCTAACACTCCATCCGGTCAATACTATGGCCGTATAGTTCCAATCCGGTCAATACTATGGCCGTATAGTTCCAATCCGGTCAATGCTATGACCGGACATGTACTTAATCCGATCAACATGTTTTCAAGAACTAAACTGAATTCAATATACAGAAGATGAAATTCATATGCGTTAAAATGTTAAAACCACTCACCTTAATTCCAAGTTAATGCA
Organism: Cynara cardunculus var. scolymus; assembly: GCF_001531365.2. NCBI lineage: Eukaryota > Viridiplantae > Streptophyta > Magnoliopsida > Asterales > Asteraceae > Cynara > Cynara cardunculus. Next base: position 66,633 of record NW_020200915.1, read on the forward strand.
AGCAATCCGCACAAAATTCTCTCAAGTTTCCCAAATGGCAAGAAAAACCTAACTCTTAAGTCTTACCTCATATATATACCTCCTTCCAAAAGTGGAAGGCAGCTATGACTTATACATACCCTCAATTTGATATTCATGCATGCATGTATACATAATCCATGCATACGAATATATTCATGCACACACACATACAATCTCATGCATACATACTTATGTATGACTCATAATCATGCATTCATTTTATGCATACATTTTCCATACATGAGAATACATATACTCACGTGATCAAATATAACAATTTATCATGCATTCACATAATCATATATCAAATAATCACATATTGATTACCTTGGTTATCACAAAAACATTGATGTTTTTTGATCAAAATTTTCCTTCAACATATGTCTGCTACCTGTTTGATGAAATGCTTAAAATAAATTCTTCTATGGTTCACGTGTGTAAATTTGAGTTCTGATTAAAATTGGAACAAACTACAGTTCGCATGTGCTACTGTATTTGATACAATTGAATAAAATATATGGTTTTTACATGTTCCTTTTTATATTGCTAGAAAAGTATAATTGCATAAGCTCTTGTATTGATATCTCCATCTCCAAAATGTACCTTATATGTTATATCGCCACCTTTTCAGATAATCTCTTATCTATAAAGAAAAAGTACCAGAYATGAATTGTTTTAGGACATGCTTATCCAACTATTTTTTTTTTCTTTTTCTTTTCCAACTACTATCCTCAAGAATTTTGAGACTTCTCAATTTGATCGAGATTGACTGTTCTATTCACCATAGTAAACTATGAGTGAGCGATTTAGGATATTCGCAATCTGGTTAGCATCCTTACGCAGGACGGTTGAAGCAATTGGAACYACGTATCAATTTGTTATCTGCTTACTCATTGTGAATCATGTTAGAAGAGTAAGMACGTTTGTATGTCCTTCCCGTCTATCTCCATTGTGTTTGCTTGTATCCTTGTCGTTTTGAAACTAGAATGTTCAATTTAACTACTTGAAACAAAAGATAAGCATATGAAATTGGGGAATCAAACCCCTAAATCTACACTAGTTTGGTGAGTCAAAGAGGGTTGTCAAACCCAGATTCTCTAACCCTTGATTTGCTATTGGAACCTTTTTATTTACAGCTAAAAGTTGTGTGGATTTTTCTGCTTTTCTAGTGCCAAAAAACAGCAATAAAGGGCTTTCGGTTTTGTTGTTTTCCCCCCTACTTTTCTGCTACATTAGTGGGGCTAAAATGAGGCTGTTTTTCTAGACTCTTGTGCTGTATTGGGGATTGTTATTTTTGTGCAACAAAAACAGGGCCTGATATCTAGCTCCATTCTTCGAGACATCTTCACCTTTTCCAAAAAGATAAAATTGTGAGAAGGATCACCATTTTGTAGCTTTGACCTTTACACTTTACAGCAGTCTACYAAGTCATTTCTCATCAACCTTCAAGCAAAAAGTTCCCCAAATGCTACAGTTTGTCAAATGTTATGCAGCATTCTATGATAACCATTAACCAGCATAAAAACTTGAAGAATACGAACACCTAAATACTTATTTAAACCAACAATTCCAGGAGAACAAAATACTAGCTAAAAGYGAGATTACACACAAAATAGCTCTCAAAATGAGAGTAATGACACCTGCAACCTAAAATTGTTAGTTCTCGTGAAGTATCTAAGAAGAAAGATGAAAAGGACATAAAGCACAMAAAGGYTACATCAAAARTGAGATCTTTGATTTCTTTGTCTTATTCCTGAAGTATTATTTGCTTATTATTATCACAGACCAATCATATTATGATGTTTTAATTCCTTCCATCCACTTGCGTCCCATTGTTTTTTAAGTATATAGGCTAAGTAAAAATTTAGAGATATCCATAGGACTTCATTAGGCATATATTTCTTTTACTTTTTCTATTTATTTTAGAAGATCTGTTTCATTTTCGTRTTCTTTCATGAGACAGCCGGCTTTACCAGAATAAGAGCATACTTGTGACCTTACGGCACACAGTCCAAATGCATATTAAACCTGTTACTTATAACCCTAAGGAACTGTCTTATATCAACATTAATATTTTCAGTTGAGGACTGTTGAAGCAATTTTAATGATATGGTATATATATATATATATAACTGTGTTTGTATTATTTGTGGATTCAATTTTAATGATATGGTATATGCAATGCAGGATCTCCGTAGGAAGCTTCCAGTTACTCGTACATTATTCCCTTGGCACAACACTATGCAATTTAGCCTCACAAGAGATATCACAAAAGAGCTGGGAATCGAGAAGTAGAACAAAGGTTGATTTGGGTTTTCTGATCTTGAAACCAAAATTGTTKCATGTTTTGCTGAACAAGCATGTGTTAGTTTCCTCCTGTTCCTTTGTTTTGTTCCTGATGATATTGTTGTGTTAAATTCTTTTTGATTAGTTGCCGCTTTGGACATGTTTAGGGAAGTTTTCTTGTTCCTACTTAACACAAAATTGACATTCAAACTTGAAACTTGATAACTAAAACATGTCATATTGGCGGCTGGCCTTACCTCTTTTAGTTCATAGTCCTATGGCCAATTTCTTTGCTTTTAACGAAAGTTTATGACTAGATTTAAAATTTATGTTGTCAATAGCTATTTAAATATATTATTGTTTTTCTTATGCAATAATTCTATAAAAATATGATTTGCGTTAAAAATCAGAATAACATAAATCTTTGTTCATACCATTATATAAATCAAGGGGTTTTAATGTATTTTTTGGTTCATGAGGAACATGTTTACTACCAGAGATCGGGCCTTCGTAACTRGTCCTATAACCCGTCTCAAAGCTTGAATTTGAATTGTAGCATGCTATGTGTCACCCGGTCATTGGTCCTGTTTGGTACTTTTTTTATTTTGTTTTTGGTCWTTTTGATTGTTTTTATTACCATTTTTGAGCATTTTTTTTGTTTTTCTTTAATTAATTAATTTATAAAAGTTACCGTTTTACCCTTTTGTAGTATAAATAGAAGTTTTTGTTGTTTCTTTTAGAACCATCTCCCACCTCTAAACTTCTCTTATGACAACGTAACGGTTCGTCTTTGAGTCATGATTTTACGAGATATCAGAAATCAAGAAGAGGTATCTTAAAAAATTTTAAGTTCTCAAGTCGGTGGCTCTCAAATAGGTTGTAATATCCGCGATGGTTTTGGATCTCAACCCTCGAAGATTAGTAGTTTGGGAAGACTAGGATTTAGACATTATAGTGTGCTTGTGCTTTTTACGGCCGAGCGAAATTCCAGGAACGGATTTGGCGTAACCAATGCCTACACCAGACCATATATATTTGGATGTATAATGTGGAAATTTGCCGGATGATGCAAGCAATGATTCAATTTGGCATATGTCGTTCAGTCACTTTGACAACATGCAATTTAGAAGGTGGATCCAAACATCCGTCTTATTGAGATATAAACAAGTCATTTAACTATATGCTAGAATGGTAATAAAAAGTGGTTAGAAACAACTGATTACCCATTGCAATGATGCTAAAACGGTAATAATTTTTTTGCACAAAAACATTTTTGTCTGGTTTGGAAACCTCGAACTTTAATTGGTGATGAGGGAACTCATTTTATCAACAAAATGTTGAGCGTCGTTCTTAGCAAGTAAAAAATACAAGATCGAGTGGCCACTGCTTATCACCACAAACGAATGGGCTTGACGAACTCTTGAATTGAGAAATTAAAACAATTTTAGAAAAACACCACATCATAAAGATTGGTCACTCAAATTGGATGATGCACTTTAGACATATAGCATCACATTCAAAACCCCCTTGGATATGTCCCAGTATCATCTAGTGTTCGGTAAATCCTGTCATCTCCCATTGGAATTAGAGTACTAGTCATTTTGGGCCACTAAGGAGCGAAACAAGTGAAAATTCCAATTAGTTGAATTGGAAGAATTGTGACATTAAGCCTACTAAAATCCCAAAATTTACAAGGAAAAAACTAAATAGTGGCATGATCATAGAACTAATAGACATAAATTTTYGGAAGGCCAACAAGAAGTCTTATATTTTAACTCTCGCCTAGAATTGTTCCGGGTAAACTTAAGTCACGTTGGTTCGATCCGTTCACAATTAAGAAAACCAGTCCATTTACAATTAAGAAAATCAACCCCCAAGATGGTAGCACTTTCCATGTCAATGGCCATCGGGTTAAGCACTACCTTCCCGAAGGGGCGCCTAACCATGTTGAAAAATCACTTTAAGTGATGTTTGTGTGTTAGGAATAACCCTTGTAAATTGTAGGATTTAACTTATGTTGTTATTTTTTTTATGCAGGCAGATTTAACTTCGGAGTCAGAGTGGTGAGAGCAGAAGGCAAGAGTTGGAAGGAAGCAATAGACAAAAATCTGTTGAATAATAAAGTGTATGGGTCACTTTAAAATCCTCGCCTTTTAAAGCACCTGTACTTAGGTGACCAAAAAGTTTCCTATCCCCAAAAATCATTTTTTATGAAAAAAAAACCCGTTGGGCATTTATTGATATATCTTTTTTGTATAAGACAAAAGGTAATTCATTATTTGGGTAAAACYTGATTTACCTTTTTCCCATTCCCCATAACCGTCCTATTCACACCGATCCTTCCCCTACCTTTTTTTTAAAGAAACCCACTCAAGAAAACCTCTCCATTACCCTTACCCATGGCTCGCTCCAAGAAACTCATCACTGGTCCCAATCCTCCYCSCTATATAACCCACGCACAAAAAATCATCGAGCACCGGGATATCACTGCCTTGCCTGCCTCCGTCACACCTCCTCCGCTTCTGTCTCCTTATCTGCCTCCATACACATACACACACGTACACACACTACCACCCCCGTTAACCACTCCTTACGAATGGAGGTCCTCGAARGAGCCCAAGTGTGATAACCGAGTCCTGGTTATTACCCAATGTATTTATTATGTGAATTAATTGTTTATGTGGATATATGCTTACATGGGTTAAATACGTGAGTATGTGTATTTTATGCATAGGGATATATGCATAATATGTAGGTGC
>NW_020200915.1:72032-75737 GCF_001531365.2 Cynara cardunculus var. scolymus
GATAAGCATATTGATCTTGCATTCTTCATCTGTTTCAAACCTGAAAATTTGCATGAGAGGTGAGTAATTTCTAAACTTATTTCATACAAGTTTTATTGGTTTTAATGTATGTGGTGTATTAATCTTAGAGAAATCTCAAAGCTGATTTGGGCTCTTAATTCGGAACAAAGGGGTGACCGGGTTAATGATAAATCGGACGAAGGGTTGTCCGGTTTGTTCTAAATCGGACATAGTGTTGTCCAGTTTATCTTAAATCGGATAGGTGTTGTCCGATTTAGCTATAGATCGGACATAATATTATGCGATTTAGTGAGTTGGTGGAATTTTGAAATACGTAAACCGGATAATGGTTTTGACCGGAGAAGTAGGAATACGATCAAGTGTTGTGCGGATTAGTTATAAATCGATTAAAGGTCATCCGGTTTAGTTTTGATTGGACTTGTTTATGTTGTCCGGATTGATAGATCGGACAAGAATGTATTGTCCGGATTCATAAATCGGACAAAGGACTGTTGACCGGATAGCTGGTCCGGATATCTTGTCCGGATGTTTATGTTTGATATAAATTTACAAGTGTTGAGAACCCTTGGAATTTTTATAATTTGATAATAAATATTATTATTGGATTTAATTATGTTATTTTGAAAAAAGGTATTTTATATCTTTTTAAATAAAAAAAAGATATGTTCCTACCAAACGTGGTGACGTAAGTCTGTTTTGGTATGTAACTGGATTTTGGGAAATGTTTCTAATAAGCGTGGTGACGTAAGTTTGTTTTGGTATGAAACTATATTTTGAGAAACATTCCTACCAAGCATGGTGATGTATGTCTGTTTTGGTTTGGAATTGGATTCTGGAAACTGTTTCTACCAAGCGTGGTGACGTATGTCTGTTTTGGTATGAAACTTGTTTTAAGACGTAGTTCCCCTAGACGTGGTGACTTTTGTCTGTTCTGGCTTAGAACTGGGAATGGATACTTTCAGACGTGGTGACTTTTGTCTGTTCTTATAAGTAGCCCTGTTTTCATGGAGGAATAAGGGTGGCATATCAGGAGAGGTGTACTTGGAATAAGGGAGACATTGCTATATGTGGATATTATTATAACTCTTATTATTATTACTAATTGGATTTAATAACTTTGAATCATCATTTATTTGTGACCTGATGAATAGAGATATTATTTCTATTAGATGTTATTGAGAAGGGGAAAATAATTTGTCACAAAAGGCAAGTATTGCCTTAAATCATTTCCCTTAATATGTATAATACATACAGACGAATTCTGATCTTTTAAAAGATGATGTTTTTAGTCTGATGAATCAAAAAGACTTTGGCTGCAATATTAATTCCATTTTGGAATTATTAAATTTGTTAAGCAGATACATTTGTATCAAGAAGTGTCACTAATAAGTTTATCCTATCATTCATCATATTGAAGAGCTGCATTGTTTGGTTGAAATGTAGATATTTGTGAGCAAAGTTATTTTAACATATTTTGGTGTTTATCATCCTGCATATGCAAAGAAGGGATTTACTCACTAGACCCGTCTGGTCTAACCCTCATTTTCTGTTTTTAAAATATGCAATGCAAGAACCACTTGGTAAAGGGATATTAAAGGGAAAGGGAAAATGTGATTATTTTCCTAAATCTGATATCTGCTTTTGGAGATCTGCATAAGATTGCTTATTTTAGATGATATATGTTGTTATACATGTAATAGTACAAGATTTTATTTTGGAATTTTTCATATGTAGATTTTGTACATATAAGAATCCTTGTATTAGTGGAACCATTGTGGTGTAAACTGTATTTCTGTATAATGAAATATGTGTTATATGCAAATGTGGTGTTTGGGGGTGTTATAGAGTGGTATTAGAGCCTTAGTTTAAGAGATTTAGGTATTCAAAGCATGATGCCTAGACTTAAACTGTCATTTGCATGTTAAAGGTCCCGGACATAATTAGTGTCACTGGGAATAAAATATAATGGGTTAAAGAGGGCAGTATGTAAGGTGAATTCGAATTACAAATGGCCAAAGTAATTATGAATTTACAGGTACATACCTATACTTGGATACCATATTATATTTGGGAATGTGAATACATGATATTAAATACTAAAATATCTGCAGATGTCTAGTTAATCACGAAGATCAGAAAAAATTGTCCGTCCTGAGTCTGAAGAAAGGGAGGAATCTCCTGCTAATCCACCAACCTATGCTTCAGGAAGTAGAGTCAGGGAAGGAGTCGGGGTAGAGGTCGAGGGAGGAGTCAGATTCCGGAAAGAAGTCAGGCCGAGATTCGCCCTGATCAAGGGGAATCTATTTCTGGGAATGCACATCAGGAACAGAGGCAGCAACCTGAGTTTATAACTAGAAACGTTATGGCAGAAGAAATGGAAAAACTGAGGGAAACTTTGATATCCATAATGGGTATGCCAGCCAGAGTAGAAATGGAGCAAGTTAGAATTAATTCTCCAGCTCCTTCAGCAGGCAGCAATAACAGGGGAGGATACATAAAAATGTTCTTGACGTGTAAACCTCCAACATTTTCAGGACAAAGAGATCCAGTAAAAGCAATGTGCTGGATAAAAGAAATTGAATCATTATTTACCACTAGTAGGTGTTCTGAAGAAGATAAGGTTAGATTTGCGGTATATATGCTTAAATCTAATGCCTTATATTGGTGGGATGTGGAGTCCTCGGCACAACCAAATATAATGCGAACAATGTCTTGGGAAGAATTTGTGAACAAATTCAAAACACAATTCTGTCCTACTACAGTAGTAAGGCAGATGGAAGAGGATTTTCTAAAGCTGGAGCAAGAGAATAGATCTGTACGGGATTATCCCGAGAAGAAAGTGAAACCATTTCATAAATATATATTCTATGTTGGACGATGAAATGGGTGAGTGAAGAAAGTGAAACCATTTCATAAATGATAAGAAAATGTTGTGTAATTATCGAACAGTGAAACAATTTCATTAGCACAATGAAATCCTTTCATCTATGGTTTAAATCGTTGCATAATATACAAGGATACAAATTATATTCTTGGATAATATTGTTTCATTATCAACAATTGTTGATGAAATCGTTTCGCTTTTTTTCATCAAGTTATCTGGTTCACTTAATGGTTATTGATTTGTATGGTATGGTGGATGCAATATTTTTAATTGTTATAAGTTGTGAAACAGGTTCATGAAATGGTTATTGTAAACGGTTGAGATGTTAATGTTAAGAATATGGTGTTTAATAGGCAAACAATAAAATCATTTCATAATAAGATTGAAACGAATCCATCTTATGAGAAAATGAAAATGACATATGGCTCCTCTAGAAAGACGTTGATTTGTGTAACGTAAAAAATACAGTGAAATCATTTCATTTATTAAATGTAATAGTTAAAAATACTGTTTCCTTATTCAAAAAGGGGTTGATTAAGGAAACTGATGATTCTACCCGATTTATTAATATAGATGGTTTTACAATTTTGCCCGTTTTCCAATTAAAAAATAATTTTTTTTATTTTTATTTTTTAACTTTCTAATATAACTAAACTAATCTTGACCATTGATCAAGAAAATGGATGGATAAGATTGGTTTATATGGTTTTCACAAATAAGGGCTTTCATTTGATCGCTCATATATATATATATATATATATATATATATATATATATATATATATATATATATATATATA
>NW_020200915.1:77276-81577 GCF_001531365.2 Cynara cardunculus var. scolymus
ATATTTTCATTAGGAAATAGAGAGATTATATTATTTCGATTTTTCAACTGTTTTGAAACGTTTGATGAAACCGTTGCATCAATAGTTCATTTTCCTTATTCCACTCATATGAACATGATTCATCATTATGTACCTTTTCATTATGAAACAGTTTCATGAAACCTTTTCATTAAAGTGGATAATATGCCTAGAGTATTAATTTGGATAATATGCCTAGAGTATTAGATTATGAACATGCTTCATCATTATGAACCTTTTCATTATGAAACAGTTTCATGAAATTTGCCCCATATGAAACAGTTTCATGAACTTTAGGAATGAAGTTCGCCCCATATGAACGTCCATTATGAAACATTTTCATTATGAATGCCCCATTCAAATCAAGTTTTTAATATTATAATATATTAAAAATTTTAATATGTTACCATTCAAGAAATTTTCATTATTAAATTTCCTTATTTAATATTTATTAATAACTACCTTATTTATCAAAAAAATATAGAAAATGACCAAAATACCCTTATTGATTAAATTTAATTAAAAAAGAATGGAATTTTCCTATTGGTCGAATTTGGTTTACACGGTTTCTTAGAATTGCATGGTTTTCATTTGAGCCTGCCCCTATATATATATATGTATATATATATATATATATGTATATATATATATATATATATTCACGTGTATACAATAACTTTTCAATATTATAAATCAATATACATCCATCATGAATATACATTCACTATAACATTCATCATCAATATACATACTATTCATCGTGAATATTTATATAAGTTCATGTGAGAACAACTTTTCATTGTTTATATATTAGGATGATATTTATCATGAATTTACGTATTATTCATCATGAATTTTTATGTATAATCACGTGTATACAACAACTTTCTAGTATTCATATTAGTATGATATTTATCTTAAACAGTAATTTTCACCATAATAATCCTCTTGTATATACATATCATTCATCATGAATATACTACAATTTCAACTCTACATACTCTAGCTTTTTTTTCTTTATTGGGTTCTAGATTGATCTCGATGAGTTCCCAATTCGTCTTGATAGATTAATTAATTTATCTTGATAAAAGCTAAAAGTGGTAGGTTATGGTTTTACACAAACAAACACACAACCATATATCATGTCAATGGATAAGTTATTGATTAATCTTTTTGTCTCGATGTGTTCTCGATTAGTCTCGATCGGTCCCGATGTGTACACAATTGATATCAATATGTTCTCGATTGGTTTCGATGGGTTTCCGATCCGTCTCAACAAAACCTGTGGTTTTACACACACAAACATGTAATAAAATCAATTGATAGGTTCTCGATGAAAAACAAAGGTTATAGGTTATGATTTTACATACATAGAGTCGACCAAAACCAATTGAGAGTCGACCAGAGCCCCTCTGGTCTGTCTTTTGTATAAAACACTAAGTATAAAATTCATTTTTCTTGAAAACTTCTTACAACGTGATTTTGACACAGAAGCTCTTATCAATAGATACAGAGCCTTTGGTCCAACTAGTATGCTTTAGAAAAACTTGCCTAATCATCAAATCAATTAACCATAACCTTCTGGTCCAATAGTGAGGACCAACCAGAGCCTCTCTGGTTCCTCATAAAATGTACATTATGTACCAAAATACTTTTTACTAAAACCAATGACCATAGGCCATATTTTCCCATTACCATAACATCAATACTACTATTTCCAATAACATCTCTGAATCCTCAAATAACCAAGAAGAGAGAAATCCAATCTGTTGTAATCTTATTAGATATAATAGCAAGAGTTATACCATGCATTCACACACAATGACCATCCTTATTAAATCCATAAATCCCCTGTTTATAGCAATAGCTATCCATCACACACAACGACCATCCATATTTCCCTAGAAATTCATATGAACTATTTCATCCAATGACAGGCTGCAGATCTTTCTGTCAGAGTGAACCTCGTTCATAGTTTTTATCCAAACATATTCTCAACACAGGTTTATATTCAAACCTTTCAAATCATAAAAACACTCTGTTATAGATCAAATTACTCAACTCATCTTGTTCTTCCCAAACAGGGCATGGTTTTAAAACTAATTCTAAAGAACAGTTTCTGTTTAATCCTTTCAAAACAGGTTCTAATCTTTGAACCATAAAATACTTCTTTTAAAAACTGTTTAAAAACAATTTCTACCAGATTCTTTCCAAATCTCAATCATTTGTAATTACTAAATTATAGGATTGAACAACAGATTATAAACTTACGGTTAAAATAAAAAGGTTAATAAAACTCACAGTTTATAATCGACGGTAGTTTAAAACTCACCTTGATAACACAAATTCTGCAGGTTATCACGTAACAATTAACAGATTCTTTAAACAACAATTCTTTTCTTCAAGAACACTTTTCAAGAATGTTTTCACCGCCTTTAAACTTTCCTAGAACTTTGAAGTGAAACGACTATCTCTATCAGAGATAATAGATAGTGGAACTCCGTGTCTGGTTACAATCTCTTTAATATAAACATGAGCCAACCTTTCTAAAGAGTAATTTTCTCTTATAGGTAGAAAATGTGTAGATTTAGATAGACGATCAATAATTACCCAAACCGCGTCATACCCCTTTGGAGTTCGAGGTAACTTTATATGATCCCATTTCCGTATAGGAATCTCCAAAGATTGAATACTTCCATACGGCTTCTGATGCTCAATCTTAACCTGTAGACACGTTATACACTGTTCCACATATCTAGCTATGTCCTTCTTCATTTTGGGCCACCAATAAAAAGGTTTCAAATCCTTGTACATCTTATTGGTACCTGGATGAATAGAGTATCGGGACTTATGGCTTTCATTTAGTATAGTACTCCGGCTATTCCCAAAACAGGGTACCCAAATTCGCTTTTGAAAGCACATAATTCCTTCATTGTTCGGTTCCAGAGTCGAAATTATCTTACCTAACTTTTCTGGCCTTACAAATTCTTTATTTCATGGCTTCTTTCTGATATCTCAGAATTTCTTTATGAATATCAAGAATTAAACTTATTTTCATTGCCATAGCTTTAATAGTTCTGCTCTTTTCTTTCCTACTCAATGCGTCAGCTACCACATTAGCTTTTCCTGGGTGGTAGAGAATTTCACAATCATAGTCATTTACAAGTTCAATCCACCGAAGCTGCTGTATATTCAATTCTAACTAGTTGAACAAATGCTGCAGACTCTTATGATCAGTATAAATCTGGCACTTTGTCCCCAAAAGATAATGCCTCAAGATTTTCAAAGCAAACACTATCGCAACTAATTCCATATCATGAGTTGGATATTGCTTCTCATGATCCTTTAATTGCCTTGATGCATATGAAATCACCTTTCCCTCTTCATTAAAACACATCCCAATCCCAATTTCGAAGCATCACTATATACTACAAAATCTTCTGATCCATCGGGTAGGGTCAACATCGGTGCACTGCGAAGATGATCTTTTAACAGTTGGAAAGCTTTTTGTTGTTCTTCCACACACTGAAATTTGACGTTCTTTCGAGTCAATTTGGTCAATGGCACGTCTATTTTAGAAAAATCCTAAATGAACTTACGATAATATCCTCCCAATCAAAAAGCTTTGGACTTCAGAAGGAGTTTTCGGGACTTCCCACTTTTCAACTGCTTCTATTTTAGTTGGATCTACTTTCACCCTTTCTTTTGATATAACATGACCCAAGAACTAAACTTCCCTTAACTAGAACTCACAGTACAACTTTTCTCCTTTCAGCAATTCCAGTATCAGGCGAATATGTTGTAATATTCGGGTTACAAGTTTTGATTTAAGATTTTGGAATAAATATATATATATATATATACATATATAATAATATGTATATAATATATATATATATATATATATATGTATATGTGTTAGGAATGTGTATGTGTGTGAGTGTGGATTTGTATATTTGAAGGCGGTTTATGTACTTGCTATAAATAGCAAGTGCATATGAGAAATAGAGGATTGTTGAATTTCTTGAGAAACAAAAGTCAATTGAGAATGAAGACTGGTAAATCGTAGGCTTGAATACGATCAACATTATAAGGTGAGTATATATACTTTTGTGTATTAATTACTTATATGCAATTCATTGCCATCTGCTCCATTTTGAATCTCACTATTTATATATTGTGAGGATACCCTTAAACCGGACAAGTGATGTCCGGATTTCCACCCAAACCGGCTAGGCTTTGTCCGAATTCAACTTAAATCGGATAAGTGTTGATCGGATTTC
>NW_020200915.1:82367-87883 GCF_001531365.2 Cynara cardunculus var. scolymus
ATAAATGTGTTAAAGAAAGTTTTTGTTAACCCATGTTTTGTAAACGATATTACATTTTGTTTTATGAATGTGATTATGTGGATTATCTGTACATGAAAATTTTGGGTTGTTATAGTTGGTATCAGAGCCTTAGTTTAAGGGATATGGGTATTTGCGAAATACTTAGACTTAAACTAGAGGTGTGGAAGTTATGATAATAGGTTTCACTAGGACTATGAACATGGGAATATGTTATAGACTTGAGGATAAACGTGTTATTATGTTTTGATTATATGAATAATCATATATGTTTACATGTGACATAAAGAGACGTACAACTAAGAAATGGCAGATAATCCTAATCAATCGAAAAGAACCTCTACTGGTTATGGAAGAGGTCAGGGAAGAAGAAACGTAACCCAAGGAGAGGACCCAGAAAATGTAATGACAATAGAAACGCGGAGTTGCAACAGTGGTCGAGGAAGAGGTAGAGGTGACAAGAAACTCATATAGAATAGGAAATGTCGGCCCAAGAAAGTTGAATGTCTGGTCGGGGAAGAGGAAGGGCAAGGGGTGGACACAATGTTTAACAGAGTTGGGAAAGTTCCAAGAAAGTTTGGTCAACTTTTTGGGACGTACAACAAAAATAATCAAGAAGTAGTAAGAAAACACGACTATCGGGAGGAAGCCGGAGCTAGTATACCGGTAACTAGTACATCTGTACCCCTAACTTCATCTTCAGTTCAGAAAGGAGAGAATATCAAAATGTTTCTTGCCTGTAAACCTCCTAAATTTTCTAGTGAACGTGACCCTGTTAAAGCCATGTGTTGGCTTAAAGAGATAGAGCTGAGTCTGCAAATTAGTAAAAGTGCAGAAGAGGACAAAGTTATGTTTGCTGTATTCCGATTGAGGTCAAGTGCATTGTACCGGTGGGAAGTCCTGTCAAGTTCACATCCAAACATTTTGAAAACCATGTTGTGGGAGGAATTTGTGATCAAGTTTAAAATGCAGTATTGTCCTGAAGCGACAATACGAAAGTGAGAAGATGGTTTCCTTCGTCTAGAACAAGGAAATATGACAGTTCGTCAGTACACGAAAGTCTTCATGGAACAATATTGATTTGCTGAAGCTTACATTATATCAGAAAGTAGTAAAGTGAGAAAGTACATCTGGGGTTTAGAGTCTAATCTCCGGAAGTATGTGATATCCAAGAATCCGACAACATTTCAAGCAACAATTGATGCTGCTGAGATACTGGAACAAGACATCAATCGGCAACCACAAGAAAGGGTTGGAGATAAAAGAAAGGGAGAAGCTACAATAACTGATTTCCGTAGACCAAGGATTATGGAAAGTTTGAATCGACTAGTCCCAAGGTTTGCTGATAAGGCATGCACGCGATGTCATAAAATACATCAAGGAAATTGCAATACAGCGTCGCGAGTATGTTTTAAATGTCTGGAACCAGGACATATAGCTCGAGACTATCGAATGACATGGAGATGTTTTACTTGTAATTCCTCTCAACATGTAAATGCTGATTGTCCACAAGTTAAGGGACGAGGGTCTGGTTTTGCTGGAGGTCGAGGGTCTGGACATTCTGGGGGATCTGGTTATATTCCAACCCAGGTGGTCGAGGAGAGATAAGACGTGGGGAGTCAAATGCTAAAGGGAGAGCCGTTCAGATGATGAGAGGCGAAGCGGAAGAACATCCTGAAGTGGTGACAAGTACATTCCTTGTTAATTCAGTATGTGCCAAAGTTTTATTTGACTCGGGTGAAAATCGTTCATTTGTATCACCGTCATTTGTTAACTGCGCACATTTAGAATCTAAAACGTTAAGTGAGGATTTAATTGTGGAAACAACAAACGATAGTGAAGTTTCGGTTAAGGAAAGGATAGATGGATATTTTATAAGTATAGAAGGGTGTGAGGTGCCTATACAATTATTTCCTTTACATTTAAGAGAATTTGATATAATAATAAGCATGAATTGGTTAGCTAAAAACCAAGCTAACATAGTCTGCGATGAAAAGATGATCCATATAGACTTACTAGAAAAAGGAAAGGTTGTGATTTACGGGGATCGAAGGGATCGTTACTCTAGCCTTATCTCATTTCTAAAGGCTCGAAAGTATGTACATAAAGGATGTGTTAGTTTTCTTGCATATGCTATTGATATGAAGAAAGAAAAGGGAAAGATGGAGAATATCCCAGTCGTAAGAGAATTTCCTGAGGTATTTCCAGAAGATCTGATAAGTCTACCTCCGGATCGAACAATTGAATTTCAAATTGAATTACTTCCTGGAGCAGCACCCATTGCACGTGCACCATATAGATTAGCTCCTTCTGAATTAAAGGAGTTAATGTCACAATTAAAAAAATTGTTGGATAAAGGTTTTATCCGACCAAGTACTTCTCCATGAGGTGCACCGGTGCTATTTGTAAAGAAGAAGGATGGGTCAATGAGGATGTGCATTGATTATTGGGAACTGAATAAATTGACAATAAAAAATAAGTATCCTCTCCCAAGAAATGATGATTTGTTTGATCAATTGGTTAGGGCTACTTATTTTTCAAAAATTGATTTATGGTCCGGTTATCATCAATTGAAGATTCGAAATGAAGATGTGTTGAAAACAACATTTCGTACACGTTATGGTCATTATGAATTTCTGGTTATGCCATTTGGACTCACAAATGCGCCTGCAGCCTTTATGGACCTGATGAATAGGTGTGTGTTGTCCCTATCTTGATAAATTTGTGATTGTCTTCATTGATGATATTCTGATATACTCACGATCAGAAGAAGAGCATGCTCACCATTTGAGATTACTCCTGGATTTGCTGAAGCAAGAAAAACTGTATGCTAAGATGTTGAAATGTGAATTTTGGTTGCGAAAGGTTCAGTTTTTGGGACATGTTATCTCTAAAGAAGGCATTAAAGTAGATCCTCTGAAGATTGAAGCTATTAAAAGGTGGGAAGCCCCAAATACTCCAACTGAAATCAGCAGTTTTCTAGGAATGGCTGGATATTATTGTAAGTTTATACATGATTTCTCTCGTATAGCTACTCCATTAACAAAGCTGATAGAAAAGAATGTGAAATATGAGTGGGATGAAGCACAAGCTCAGGCCTTTCAGATGTTAAAGGATAAGTTATGTAGTGCACCAATTCTATCCTTGCCAGATGGAATGGAAGATTTTGTGGTATATAGTGATGCGTCAAAAATGGGTTTGGGTTGTGTACTGATGCAACGTGGAAAGGTAATAGCTTATGCTTCTAGACAGTTAAAAGATCATGAAAGGCAGTATCCTACTCATGATATGGAATTGGGGGCAGTAGTATTCGCTTTGAAGATATGGAGGCACTACCTATACGAAACGAAATGTCAAATTTTCACAGATCATAAAAGCTTGCAACATCTGTTCCATTAGAAAGATCTGAATATGCGTCAGAGATGATGGTTGGAATTGGTTAGTGATTATGATTGTGAAATTTTGTATCATCCAGGAAAAGCAAACGTAGTGGCCGATGAGTTATGCCGACAAGAGAAAAGTGGAACTATCAAAACTACAGCTCTACGGGTTGAATTACTACCAAGTATTCAGGAAGAATTACGAAAGTTTCCACATGAGGCCATGAAGGAAGATAAGATTAAACAGGAAAGATTGGATGGATTAATATCTGATCTGGTGATAGATGACAGAGAATTTTGGAATTTCCAGAACAGAATTTGGGTACCATGCTATGGTGATCTCAGGAAACGTATTTTGAGTGAGCCTCATAAGTCACGTTTTGCAATTCATCCAGGTACAAATAAAATGTATTGGTGTCTGAAGCAACATTATTGGTGGCCAGGTATGAAGAAAGATATATCTAAGCACATTGAGCAATGCCTAACATGTCTTCAGGTAAAGATTGAACATCAACGCCCTTATGGTAAGTTGCAATCCTTAGAAATTCCAGTTTGGAAGTGGGATCACATCACTATGGATTTCATAACCAAATTTCCGAGAACATCAAAAGGTTATGATGCTATATGGGTGGTAGTAAATCGGTTATCCAAATCTGCACACTTTTTACCTATAAAAGAATCTTATTCAATGGAGAGATTAGCAAAACTGTACATTAATGAGATAGTGACACGTCATGGAGTTCCTCTATCAATTATTTCTAATAGAGATAGCCGATTCACTTCTATGTTTTGGAAGAGCTTTCAAAGAGAGATGGGTTCACAGATTAAGTTAAGTACAACTTATCACCCTCAGACTGATAGACAAAGTGAACAAACTATCCAAACGTTAGATGATATGCTTAGAGCATGCGTAATTGATTTTGGAGGATCATGGGATAGTCATTTGGCTCTAGTAGAATTCACATACAACAATAGTTATCATTCAAGTATTCAAGCTGCACCTTTTGAGGTCCTGTATGGACAAAAATGTCGAACTCCTTTGTGTTGGAATGAAATAGGTGAAAAAACAGTTGGCTAGGCCTGAGTTAGTTTAGCAGATTGCATATAAAATTAGCTTGATACAGGAACAAATGAAAGTGGTGCAAGACAGACAAAGAAGTTATGCAGATAAACGTCAGAAACCGATTGAATTCCAAGAAGGTGATAGAGTGATGTTAAAAGTATCACCTTGGAAAGGAATAATACGTTTTGGTAAGAAAGGGAAGTTAAGTCCAAGGTATATTGGGCCATTCCCTATCATTGGCAAGGTTAGGGAAGTGGCTTACAAGTTAGAACTTTCTCTAGAGTTAAGTGGAATCCATGACACGTTTCATGTGTTGAATTTAAGGAAGTGTCTAATAAGTCTAGATGTGGCAGTGCCGCTACCTGAAATTAAGGTGGATGAAAGGTTGTGCTTTGAAGAAACCCCTGAACTTATTACTGACATCAAAGTAAAGAAATTGCAGAATAAAGAGGTTGGGTTAGTAAAGGTTCAATGACGTTATCACAAAGGACCAAACGCCACTTGGGAATTAGAATCAAAAATGCAAAAGAAATATCCTTCCTTGTTTAGTTAATGGAATTCTGGGACGGAATTCTTTTAAGAAGGGAATGTTGTAATATTCGGGTTACAAGTTTTGATTTAAGATTTTGGAATATATATATATATATATATATATGCATATATAATAATATGTATATATAATAAACGTGTTAGGAATGTATATGTGTGTGAGTGTGGATTTGTATATTTGAAGGCGGTGTATGCACTTGCTATAAATAGCAAGTGCATATGAGAAATAGAGGATTGTTGAATTCCTTGAGACACAAAAGTCAATTGAGAGTGTAGACTGGTAAATCGCAGGCTTGAATCCGATCAACATTATAAGGTGAGTGTATATGCTTTTGTGTATTAATTGCTTATGTGCAATTCATTGCCATCTGCT
Organism: Cynara cardunculus var. scolymus; assembly: GCF_001531365.2. NCBI lineage: Eukaryota > Viridiplantae > Streptophyta > Magnoliopsida > Asterales > Asteraceae > Cynara > Cynara cardunculus. The sequence continues at coordinate 87,751 of NW_020200915.1, forward strand.
CCATTTTGAATCTCACTATTTATATATTGTGCGGATATCCCTTAAACCGGACAAGTGATGTCCGGATTTCCACCCAAACCGGCTAGGCTTTGTCCGAATTCAACTTAAATCGGATAAGTGTTGATCGGATTTC